>NC_136935.1:5579810-5662310 GCF_949987615.1 Pollachius pollachius
GTCTTGTTTTTAATCAGCGTCATTTCACCTCAGCTGTTCGGCTCCACATCACACTTTTCTCCCCCCGTACCAGAGGGCAGAGGGCTTCTAGAAATTGCGGGTGTTTGGTGCAGACGCTGCGGCTACATATCGCTGGCCGGTAGCCCTTCTGCCTGGGCCATTAAGATGCAGTGATATATATCCATTTACCATCTGGGCTTCACCTGTGACCTGCCCTGATTATACCTTCCTTACCAGATGGGCCGTGCAGATAGTCCCTCCCAGGGGAGCCGAAGAAGTATATGGGCCTGAGTGTCCCCTTCGCCTGCTGACCTATCGTTAACCTGAGACGATTTGCCTCCGTTTCGGGCTGGGTTGGATTTCCTCCTTTTTTTGCAGGGATCCAAGTTCAAAGTAGTCACGACTGCATTGATGCTGACAGGCCGAAACTCTGTTTCCGCAAAGAAAAACGGTGACAAGGGTATAATATTGAGACACATCCCCTAATTTCCTTGGTTCTCTAGGCTTGCAAAAAAGGGTGAAATTGCTGAATTAGTTATCGAGTTATCGAGGTGATAATAACGCATAACAGACAATTATTTTATTATTATTATTATTATTATTATTATTATTATTATTATTATTATATATTCCAAATTAATTTCCTTGTTTCTGTTAACACATTTAAAAGGCCCCTTGCGGTAAAATCATATGCACTGTTTCTTCATATTCTGCTGTAGTGGGTGAAAGGTGTTAATAATACATACGAATTAGAGAAAAACTATCTACAGTTATTATATTCAGACACAGTCCCTGCTGTGTATAAAGAAAAACACACTTGAGGCTGTTCAGTTCTATTCTTCCATGACATTCGTTCATAGTGGTCGAGGTACTGATAACATGTTCCAGCAGGCTTTGACCAATCCACGGTGTTCACTGAGATTGAAACACCAGGAAGATGAAAGCATGGAGGGGAAAGCAAACTCAGGCCTTTGGTGTTAATCAGGTGTTGATTGGCAGCATGGGACCCTTTAAAAGGTTGGCAGGGAACAGAGAGACAGAGAGAGAGAGAGAGATTAGAGAGTGAGGGAGAGAGGGATGGAGAGTGATGAGTCAGAGAGGGGCAGAAAGAGAGAGAGGGAGAAGGAAAGAGTGAGAGCAAGAGAGAGAAAGAGAATGTGGCCAAGCGGGAGAAAGAGAGAGTGGACGAGGAAGAAAGAGAGAGAGCAATGGGCAGAAAGAGAAACAATCAGGGCGAGAGGGAGAGAGAAAGAGAGAGAGGGCAGGAAGTAAAAATAGAGTGTGTGAGAGAGGAGTATGGAAAGAAAGAAAAAGAGGGCTGGAGAAAGAGAGCCAGAGAAGGAGAAAGAGAGGAGGGAGGTTTGCTGTCCCTCGTGTGTTGTGCTTTAGTGGGGCCACTAGTCGGGTCGCGGTCCCAGCTTTTGTGTTTAGTCTCCCTGGCCGAGCACTGACACAAGTACGGGCACATCTGTCAAGCAGTGTTTGCATGCTGTCCCCAGAACCCCTTCCCCAATGAATGTGTGTAAACACACGCAGTCCGTATAAATGGACCTCCACTATAACACAAACCTGTAAACCAAACAGCCATTGGCCTTCCTCCGCTCACACAATCCACCAGCCTCCCCAAGGTTCCAAGACACAGTTCAGCTCAGTTCAGATCTTATCTGTTTCATCTTATTTTGAGTTCACTGTGGGACAGAAATCCAACCCAAAATAACAGTTTAACATACAAAGACATGAGGGTGACTTCATAGGGAACAACTTCGAGAACATAAAAATAATCTGGCAAATTTCGTAATAAATCCCCCTGCACAAGGAGCGAACTCTCCAGGGGCCTTAATAGCAATCTTGAGAAGAATGATGCGAAAGTGGCCCCGGCTCCGATGCACGGGGGTGCAAAGGGGTGCAAAGGGTGGCCAATTTAGGAGAGGTGCAGGAGTCAAACACTTCTCTCACTGCTACAGTTTGTCAGTCGGCAGGTTCCGAGAGGCCGGGGGACGGCCCAGCTGAGCTCGGCCCTCGGGACGGAAACAGAGATCGTCAACGCTGGCCTGTGAGAAACACTGAGCCAGCTGGGAGCCATTAGATCTGCTGCTGGCCTGCACGCACTCACACACAGATGCACGCACTCACACACAGATGCACGCACTCACACAGATGCACGCACACATGCATGCACACACACATACATGAATGTTGAGACACACACACACAGATGCATGCACACACACACACACACACACACACACATGTATGTGGAGACACACGTACAAGCACACACACACAAATGCATGTTGAGACACACACACTCTCACACACGCACACACACACACACATGCATGTTGAGACACACACACACAACACACACAGTCACACACACACACACACACACACACACACACACACACACACACACACACAATCACATAGACAAACATGCAGGCACACAAGCAGCCTTGCAACACACATGAACACACACACACATGCACATACCAATAACACACCCAATCCATCAGTCCAGCATCCATGTCTACTCTGCAGACTGCCTCAACCCACCACCTCCTTGTATACTGTTCTAATCATTCTAACATCTCCTTCACTTTCCCTCACATTTCAAATGACCATTTAGCTTTCCTGTTATTTCATCAAATTATGAAAAGTTAAAGGGGGCCGCTGAAACATGAGCCCCACGTGCCGGGGAGTTTACAGTGATTCAACAGTCTCAAAGTATTTATTTTTCCCTTTCTTAAAATGTTGTTGGACTGCCTTCCAAACTTTGTGTCATTCAACGTAAAGTGGTTGCTGAGAATTGCACTCTCTCGATCAGACGTGGGCCTCAACGTTGTCCCCGTCTTGTATGTGTAGCTTAATTCTCGCTGTTCAACCCCAGGCCGTTGACAGGATATGGGATGAATTATGTGCACACTCCGCACTGCTTAGATTGTAATCTTCTGATAATATACAGGCAATTTCCTCCCTTTTACATGCAGCTGATTGGGGTTGTGTGTGCGCGTGCATGTATGTATGTGTGTGTGTGTGTGTGTCTGTGTTTACGTGTGTGCGTGCATGCATGTTTGCATGTGTGCATGCGTGCGTGTGTGTGTATGTGTGCGTGCGTGCATGTATGCCTTTGTATGTCTTTGTGTGTGTGTGGGTGTGTGTGTGCATGCATGTGCGTGTGTGCATGCATGTGCACGTGTAAGTGTGCGCGTGCATGTGAGTGTGTGTGTGTGTGTGTGTGGGCGCTGGGGGGGCTTTCCCGCCCTCAGTCTCTATCCACACGCAGTGTGGTCTCATTAAGTACAGCAGGTAAGCAGGGCTTTTAAAGCGAGCAACAATCAAGCATGGGGGGGCTATTCATGTCGCCTCATGTGTGTGTGTGTCTCATCAAACGACGACTCCAGCCCCCCCTCAGAAAACGTCTGTTCCGTCAGCCGCACCTTTCCGTTAATTAGAATCGACGGATCCCTTTGTGCCGTCAATTTGCGGGTTTGAAACTCTTTGCTCAGAGTCGGCTTCCCCTGAACTGAAGAGGATAATCAGGAAGGATGGCTCCAGGGGAGAGGGGAGTGGGACGAGGGGGGGGCTGTGTGTTTGCGGTTGTCATCTTCGAGACACGGGTGTTCCTCAATGGGTGAACTGTACGACCGCTAATATGAGTGGACTCTGCCGTACACAGGATCCATCTGTCCTATTCTCCTCCCCATTCATCAGGGCTTCGGCGGGGCCTTTAAAAAAGCCACGCCAGACCTCTTCCTCCCAGATGATTTACTCTGCGACATTTCCCACAGTGAGTTGTTTTTTCTGCCACTTCTTCTCTACTGCTGCTTCTTTTTCTTCTTCTTCTCCCGTTTTGTTTTTTTTACGCGCTTGTTGCGCCGATTGCGTCGTAATTCATGTTAACTTAATAACGGCTCAGGCTTTATTATTAGATTGGGTCCGAGGGAGACAGCGGAGCACATGTTGCTGCTCTGGTGAGCCTGTGAGCTCCCTCTCCCAGAGAGACACTCAGCCCTGCTTCTCTGGAGACAGAGGTTCTTCTCTCTCAGACCTCGGCTCCCACCCCACCGGACTGACTGGCGTCCAGAGGGGTGACACATGCTTGACAGGACCCCGTCTGCGTCCGTGTCTGTGTGCGTTATGAACCCTTGCTCAGGCATAGTCAAAATCAAAATCTAGCAAAAAAAAAAGAAGGGAAGAACCTGAACCAGCTGCGTTTCTGAATCAGCCCCTCGGTCTGTGTGAGTCCAGACAAATCAATGCAAGGTAGGGCCGCTCGCTGTAAGGCAGCCCCACCTAATCCCAGTCCGCATTACTCACCCGGCGCACAGACGCAGGGACTTCCCCGTCCTCTCCGAAGACGTAGAGGAACGCTGCATTGCCTCATTCCCCACTGAGGTAATATCATTACTTCAACCAACATTTAAACTAATGGGAAGTAGAGCCTGAGTTAGATCGTGTTTGGTGGTTCTTGCAGTGCTGGGATATGTTTTGTAATATGTTTCGCGTTAGGGAAATGTTTTAAAGGAAATCAACAAAATAAATGTAAAGCGAGGTACTAAGCGCTTTGATCCACTGTGATTTAGGAATTACGGACCGTGTTTTCTCGTGTTGCAATACATGTTATTCTAATGTTTTCCACTGTTGACTTTGGGTTTGTAATTCAAATACAGACAAAGCCTTTTTAAAAGTCACACAGGGCCTTATGCATTCCTTGCCTGGGCACAGAACAGTTGCACAAAATGTTGTCGCCTCACCTGGCTATGAAATTACACCCCCTTCAATGGAAAAACTGTCGCGTTCACACCACACCTTTAACCAAAGTGACAAAAGGTAATTAGTTGCCTCACAGAGATGGTTAGGAGTGTCCCTTACTGATGAAACTTACCTGTAAATCAACCTATCTATATGCAACAGAATAGAGAGGTGAAATAATCATAAGACATTGGTATTTATACTGCATAGTCCTTAAGGATTGCTGAAGTCTCACAGAGTTGGCCTTTCCATACGGGAAGCCTGAAACACAGTCTGGCTAAGCTGGGTCAAGAACCGCCCTCTGGTAAGAAAGAGATCTTGATTGATTTGTAAGCAGGACCAATCACAGCGACGGGGAACGAACATAGACAAGCTGAACATAGCCATGGAACATACCTGATTCACCCACGCTGGAGCTACGAGTGACACCGCTGACAGCCAATGAGAATCATGTCTTGAGTTCCTACAGGATGCCACGGCTTTTCTCAGGACGAGTCACGTAGTTCAGATGAGCGGAAGAGGCTGAGACCAGCGGAAGGCTTACAGGACATGATAACCTCTCATTGTGGCACGTTTAAGACCCTTCAACCAAAAGATGGCCGCCGAAAGTGTTATGTTTGGATGTGATGTTCTAGTGTTCTGACGAGGAAACCAGGGAGAATCACCCCCTGATCCGTCCTGACCACAACAACACCATGGAGGTCATTGACTCCTCAGAGGGAGAGCAGAGTGTGTTAATCTGCGTGCGGGCAAACTAGATCAGAGAGGACATATTCCCCTCGCTGGATAAATATGAACTTGAAGCAAAGCGTTGGGACGACCTTTCAAAACAAACAGGGCCATATATTTCACTTGGAGCAACAGAGATCAGCTGTATCAACACTGGTTTTCCTACTGCAGCCTGGCCCCCTTTGCACAGAGATCTTCTCTTGAGAACCTTTCTCTTCGTACTGTGTTTGCTTGGCGACAAGGCAGGGTAAAAACTGCTCTTTTACAGAGGAAGGGGTGAGGCTACCTTCAACTCACCTCAGAGTTACCTGAACTGATAGTCATGACTCTGGGGATCCACCAGAAATCAGCCAAAGAAAACAAACAAGAAGAAAACGTTGGAACTGTAACATTACCCCCAAAGGCCCACATGCACCCATATTGATTTCATCAGTTATTGCTTTGGGAATAGTATCACGATTTATGTGACTGATGTTGGCAGCAACTACGGCCATTTCAAGTGATTTGTTCGGCTGCCATCAACCACTCCCTCTCACCTCCATGGGTAGCTTCACTTTGAAACGGTTTCACACAACAAACAATGCTGAGGGTTTACAGTGAAACTACTGTTTGGTTGTTGTAGCAACCAGATGTTGAGTCCGGGCATTGTGGTTGAAACAGTATCTACCCTCTGATTCGTTGTCTCAGGAGGCTTGTCACGGAGTTGACGGGCTTAAAGATATCTTACCCATCGCGGCTTTGCTTTAAGCCTCATAATGACTTCTCATTTTGTGACGTTCGAACTTGAGACGGCCATTCGTGTCGGGGTTCACCTCCTGAAAGCAAGCGGCACCAGTTTAACAAACACAGACGACTGCCAGCCAGGCAGTTACTAGACAGTTGAACACACAGTCGGGTTAAATGAAAGAGTGATAGATTGATCCACTTGCGCTCCAAAACATTGGTGGACGAGGTTGCCAGATCCGAATGGGATGTGTGCGAGCAACATTTGTGTTTTAGTGCTTCACAGGCGATGAGTGTGCGGTGTATTTTGTGGACGGAAGATCGAACTGTGTGGTCATTTAACCCCAATAGCAAACATCTCAGAGGCAACCATCTGCTGTCGGAAAATCATTGTCAGTTGCCACAAAGTCTGTTTACCATCTGCAGCCAATGAGGCGACTCTACCAAGTGTGGACTGATTATTTCAGGTTTTAACGTAGAAACTCTCCAATCCTGACTCTCTCTCTCTCTCTCTCTCTCTCTCTCTCTCTCTCTCTCTCTCTGCTTCACCGCTTCACTCCCAAGTGAATGACAGTCAACTTAGCCACAAGGCCATTGTTCCGGTGACGGGGTTGAGGAGTGGGTTGGGGTGGGCTGGGCGGATGGATTGTGGAGGCAGTGATGGGTGGTGGTGGGGGGTTGCTGTGTGTTTTGTTTCAATCGTCAGAGTTTAAGGCCCCCCTCTCTCTCTCCCTCTCTCTCCCCCTCTCTCTCTCTTCACTCATCACCTCTCACGGTCGCCCGGTCGCTGAAACTCTAGCCCCCTGGGGCTGCAGGGTGGTGGTGGTGGAGGTGAGTGGAGGTGGGTGGTGTGGTGGTCTAGAAAAGGGGAACACACGTCTGGCCCGGCCTGCTCTGCCCCAACGGGGGGTCACAACGCCATTCTTCTGGCACACAAAAGACTTCTTCTTCAAGTGCCCGTGTGACAATGGCCTTTAGATCGCTGGAGCGGGATGATTGCCGGCTAAACGTGAATGCGTTGGGTATTAATTGAGCTAGAATTAATGTGACGTGCGTTGGATTGTGTTGTTTTTCATGTCGGCAATGAGAACGTGTTTGCATTGTGGCCGCACAATGTGTGGGGTGACTACATTTCCAGGACCACCCCCCCCCCCCCCCCCCCACTCTCTCTCTCTCTCTCTCTCTCTCTCTCTCTGTCCAGCTCTCTGTCTAGCTCTCTCGCTCTCTCTCTCTTTCTCGCTCTCCTCTCTCTCTCTCTCTCTCTCTCTCTCTCTCTCTCTCTCTTGCTCTCTCTCTGTCATACACCACACACACACACACACACACACACACACACACACACACACACACACACACACACTCCAGACATCGCTGTGCCTCTGAGGAGGGGGGGATTGTTGAAAGCCCCAGATGGGAGCACATTCTTAGGTCTTTAATGAGCCGACCCTCACATTTCCCAGGCTCTGACCTGGGCTTTTTTTTTGCTATAAAATACACAATATATGATGTCCTTTGAAATACTCCACTTATTTCAAAATAAGAGTTGGTGAATGGGTTTAAAATAATTACGTACGTTCAAAATACATAAAGGTCACATCAATTGGTTTCTAATTTGTTTATAGATTGTTTTATAGATTAATGTGAGGGGTGAGGTGACGTTTTTTAATTGATCTCAGATGCAAATCATTACATTCAAGGTACTTTATTGGTTCACAGTCATAATCTCAATTAGCAGTTCATCCTTCTATTAAACGTTTCTTCCATTCTGGTGTTTATGTGAGGGTAAGAAGGAGAAATATCCTGTCCAAAATCGATCTCTCTGCCATCCTGGCAAGAATAAGTCAAAGTGCTGTGAAAAATGTAAAAAGGGGGAGTTTCCTGTGTAAACTGCGTAACCCGCCTATCTCTCTCTATCTCTCGCGCTCTAAAGTTAACACTATTACATAACGGTTCACACTAACATGTTGTTTGTACAGATGTACCCTGGGGCCATTTAGCACTGCATTACCATTGCAGAACATATCCAGCAAGAGTTAACAGTGAATATTGAAATTCTGCAAGTGGACACCCCTTCAAAGAGCAGAAGTGTCTATACCCCGGCCAAGGGAGGGGTGTCCGGTTTCGGACCAGGGTTTTAAAAGCCAAGGCTGGCCCACTCACTAAAGACCAGCTGGTTCAGAGGGAATCTACCCTGATCAACAAAGCTACCACTCTTAGTCCTGTTTAATAAGCTGACTGTCTTGTGTCTAGGGTTTGTTTAGTTATGACCCGCCTAAGTGTAAGATAAGATAAGATGAGATACGATGTATCACTTGAATCCCTTACCGGACATTTCTAAACCGGTTATATAACATGTACCTCATTATTTGGGATTTTTGGGGGGTGTATACAACTTCAGTTGAGTCATAGTTGAGTCTAGTTGAGTCATACGACCCATGTAGTTCTTCTCCACTCTCTGCAACCCTCCAACTCTATTTCCCTCTGCTTCCCAGAGGTCGTGTTCTCCCAGCCCCCCACCCACCCCGTGTCCACCGTGTGGAACATCATGCAGTTCGCTCTGCCTTGATCTGTGAAATGAGTTTAATGTTGCTTTGCACAAGAATTCCCCCCTCTCAGATATGACGGATAAGAGCTTCTCAGTGAGACAAGAATGTGCAAGGCGCCCCGACGACAGAGAGCCGGAGCAGCGGACAAACGGAGAGCCTGTTTTCCGTGTTCGATGGCCAGCCGCTGACACCGTTATGCGCACGAGGTGCCAGGCCTTTTAGGAAAGCAGCGCAAACAGGGCTGGTTAGTTTGACGTTAACAAGTGGACTTGCTCCGGTGCAGGATCCAATATTATAATTCTGAGTGTGCTCTAGAAACGTCTACTACAAATGGGCCATAGATGTTTACAACTTTTGACTGGACACTTAGTTATGCTTCAGAATTTTCCTTCATTCTTTGGATTGCATTAGTTCATGTTGCACTTCGTGTTCTTTATGTATGACCTCCTGGATGTTGAGATTGGGTATCATCCAAGTCCTGTGATAGAAAATAGACTTATTGCATTTTTGAGTGTGGTGAGTAATTCAGACAGGATAACTGAATTACCTTGAACCAATATTTGACTTCTTTGGAGCACAAAGTATTAAAGCACTGGCATCCAGCAAATATTTTCGGGTCACGTGTTTTGACTTGACTTTGATACAGAGTGTTCATTCTTCAACGTCATATCGTTGGTTTGCCTCCAGTTCCATGAAACAACAGTCCAGCTTTCAACTGGCAACGTGATACAACAACATTAATCAAAAGTGTCCACACTGCCTATCCCCATCTACTAGGAGTGAGCAGATTAGACATGAAATCATACATCAGCCCTGAGTCGCCTGCGATACCTCAAGAACCGTTCATGCTGGGTGTGTGTGTGTTTTTGTGTTTGTGTTTGTGTGTATGTGCGCATGCATATGTGCATGCAGACGTGGGTGTGTGTGTGTGCGTGTGTGCATGTGTGTGTGCATGCATACGTGTGTGCAGACGTGGGTGTGTGTGTGCGTGTGTATGTGAGTGTTTGTGTGTGTGTATTTGTTTGTGGGTATGCGCGCGCGTGCAGACGTGCGTGCATGTGTGTGTGTGTGTGTGTGTGTGCGTGTGTGTGTGTGTGTGTGTGTGTGTGTGTGTGTGTGTGTGTGTGTGTGTGTGTGTGTGTGTGTGTGTGTGCGTGCACGTGGGTGTGAGTGTGCGTGTGTGGGTGTGTGCATGTGAGTGTGGGTGGGAGGGAGAGCCGGGGACATTGTTTACTTTACAGGAAAGTGAAATGCCAGGGCCGCCATAATTAAAACTGACAGGCCCATTTGGAAGCAATCATCAAATGTGTCATGGAAAAAGTGATACGTCATGCTGCTGGGGACTTGAAGACCGAGCCAGCGTCAATATTTTCATTCGGTGCTGGCAATGCCGATCATTTTGTCTGGGCCGACATGTTAGACTTCCTCCCTGCAACGCGGACATATCAGACCTCGGAGGGTTGGCCCAGTCCAGGCTCAAGGAAAGTCCATCTATCTTTTACACACACACTCACACACACATACACACACACACACACACCTAGCACACACGCACACACTCACACACACACACACACACACACACACACACCTAGCACACACGCACACACTCACACACACCTAGCACACACGCACAGGCATGCACGCACGCACTCACGCACGCAGACACACACTCAGACACTTACGCATACACCTACACGTACACAAACGCACACTCAGACGCACACACATGCAAACGCACACAACTACACTCAGACATACACGTTCACATACACATACACGTGCACGTACACTTCCACGTACACATGCACTCACACACTTACATGCCCACACACTCATACAAGCACGCACACACAAACATACGCACACACATGGAGAGACAGACTCATACACACAGCGAATGCACACATGCGCACACATGTCCACCTACACACACACACACACACACACACACACACACACACAAACACACACTCACAAACAGCCAAGCTGTAGCGCATGCATGGTACACAAGAAAGACCTAGCAGAGGCAGAGGTTTTATTTTTATGGTGGTCCCCTCCTCCAGATAGGAAGGTCAGGTAATTAGCCCGGCTGGGCCGGCTCTGGGGCCAATATCCTGCCCGCTGAGGATGCTCCGCTGACCCGCAGAGTCCCAGGGCAGAGCAGGCAGGCGCTGCTAATTCCTGCGGGGGACCACCTCCACCGGTGTGATGTTTACAGGATCTAATCTCTCCGGCTGAACTGCTGGCATCCACCCTGCCAACGCGTTGTCGCACAGATTACCGATTAGGGCCGCAGACGTTCCCACACATTCCTGCGCATTCCTGCCGCGGCTTTCCACCCGCGGAGGAAAATCACATTAGATGCAAATTTAGGCTGCTGTGCTACTTCACGTTGGAGGCATGCACGAATAGGGCGGGCGAACCGTACACAGTTCCCAAGATCACAGGGGATGGGGGGGGGGGGCGGGGTTGGTGCAGACACACACATAAACACACACAGTCACGTACACAAACACACACTGAAACACACACACACACACACACACACACACACACACACACACACACACACACACACACACACACACACACACACACAATCAGTTGTCATTAATCACATGAATTCCAGAGTCAGGCCAGTGGTATGAGACTGTGTATGGAAATACTGTTCTGAGGAACTATAGCCTAATGTGTGAGAGTGCGTGTTCACTGCTCTGTTCCGCTGGGAGAAACCCTTTGCTCCGCCCCCTTCTCCACTCCCCCCGCTGGATCAAACACATCCAGACCATTAGGACGTGTGAGGCAACACACACATACACACACACACAGACCCACACACCCAGGCACAGGATCCAGGCTCTCCAGGTTACCGGTTCTCGCCTGGTGCATGTCTGAATGGCGTAACGCCTGATCTGACTCAAATCGCTAAACCCATGCCTGCTCCAGCATGTGCCCTGGCAGGAACCCTGAGCCATTCTCCACTCTCATGACTGTTGACGCACAACATGAACAACACACTGAATGCAACGCTAAAAAAGCAACGCTTAACCCGCAGGTCTCTACTGCTGAGACCGGCTGATGAGTAGCAACAAATGAAACAACGCTCAACAAATAACAAGAGTTGCACAAACAGGTGAGCAGGGTAGCAAAGAGGCCATTGGTGGTGAGCTTGATTCCCATGTCCAGACTACCGTGAGCAACCTGCCTCAATGACCCCTCTTACACACTTATTGAATGTTGTACGTCCTGGCATTTAAGTTACACACTTAGCATAGGTTGTACTCCCTTGCACTTAGAAATAGTACATAGCATTGTGTAGCGTTTTATCCTAGCTATCTTTGTTGTAAATGGGGAATGAGTTAACCTAGCGATTGTTAGTGCTTGCCACTTGGTTCCATGAACATCCTTACTGTACCGCCAGCGATATATTGTTTCTCTTTCTTCTGACAAATGTACTTATTATAAGTCGTTTTGAATAAATGCGTCTTCTAAATGCCCTAAATGTAAATTAATAGCATCCACCTGAATTTTGAATCTGAATTCTAGTCGCTCTTGGGGTAAAAGTGTCTGCTAAATGATTAAACAGTAGGTAAACGTCCACTGTTTCACCTTGAGGACATGTGTGTACAAATATGTGGACCAAAGACAGATAGCATTGAACTCCTTAAGCTAGCGGCTAACGTTAACGTTTCCTCTTCATCTGCCACACAGCAGCTGGTGTGTCTTGGCGGCGACTGCATTACGACCTGTGTCTCAAACACAACCCGAGAGCTCAGAAGATAGCCCCTCGCCCCTCCTCATCACATCCTTTTGACTAGATGTTGGAAAAATAACAAAAGCCGGCCACCTTTTACGGGCGTAAGATAATATTTATCCGAGGGATACCATCTAACCCAACACGTTCCGTAAGAGCACATCCCGTAAACACGGCCGTGTAAACAGTAGGAGGCTTTGAAACGGGCCGAGAGGCCTGAACAGCACATCTATTCTCCCAGCCGAGGGAGTGTGGTTTATGGGGCCCCGGTCGACCTTGTAGGGACACAGCAAGCACCCACTGCTCGTGTCCCAGGTGGGGGTGCACCTCTCCACTCAGCATCGTCCACTACGCAAACAACACGTGCAATTAGACCGGGTTCGGTCAGGTCTACTTTATCTGTAAATCACAGTCTAAATCACAGTCACATCCTCTTCACGGGCCTTCTTTTTACGGTAGCCCCTAAGCAGTCTGAAGGGCAAGTAGAAACTCCCCTAATCCAAGGGTAGGAACCTGAGAAGGAAGAGAGGAGAGATAGCCCTCCTTCCAGGGAAGCGGGATCATCTAACTTCCACTTGTAGGGTGTCGTCGATAGCCTGACACTTTTCTGTTCTTTGCCAAATGGCTACAAGTCTTCCTCGTGTTGCGCTGTGTTGACTGTCCACAAACGGAGTGTAGATGCAACAGTGCATACAATCACTCACTTTTATTCGCCTTTGCATTGTTCAGGGGAGGTGCTTGTTTTGCTTTTCTCTTTTTTTTTTCTCCGCCAGAAGGGTGAACTGTTTCAAAAACACACCAGAGAATAACTCAATCGGTCAATGAGGCCCTCGGATTTCACAAGCAAGCCCCTTGGTCCTTTTAGTGGAGGGGAGTGCAGAGCCGATTCTGGCCAGAGTTAAGGGGAGGAACATGCTCATTAAGCACGTAATCCATCCAGCGCATTCTTGCTCGGGGTCCGAGGCTGCATTCAGGCGAGCCTCAATGCCATGCGCTCAGATAGGGAGGGGTTGCAAAGGGCTGAGGTAATTGGATTGGTATACGGCATTGAGTGTCCGACAACAAAAGATATCCATCTCTCCCGTGGCCACCGAGCTCTTTTGTTGCTGGATGGAATTTATTTGGTCATTCACTGGGCTATTCCCAGCTCAGCAAGGACAGAACAACAGGGGCAAGGCCACCAGGACCGGCCCAGTCTGCTGTCTGCTGCCTACACAAGCATGTGTAGGGTGGCGGTGGCGGCGGCGGCGGCGGCTGGGCCACAGTGATCGTGCACTCTGTGTGTAGATATGTGGATAAGGACCACCCCCATACACACGTAACCCCCCCCCCCCCCACACACACACACACACAAACGTACCTCCACCACACACACGTATCCCCCCCTTCCCCACACAAACACACACACACACACACAAGTTACCCCCCCCGAACCACACACACACACACACTCAGACACACACACAAACACAGCCACACGTACCCCCCCCCCCCCACACACACACACACACACACACTCAAAGGCGCGGGGTCATATGTGTGTTCATTACCATAATCACATTAAGGCTGCAGGAGATTAGCACTCTGGCCTCAGAGGAGTGACCCCTCTATGTTCTGCTCCATGACGACTATCGTCATGGAGAGGGCTCTCCATGACAAAGATATATATATATATATACAGTATGTATATACATTTATACAGTATATGCACACACTTTACGTATATATATATATATATCTGTAAATATGTGTAAATATATTTAGTTGTACACACATATATATGTATATATACAGTATAGAGGGAACAAAAAAAAGTACTTTTCTTTCTACTTCTCTTTTCTTCTAATTACGGTCTCACACATTTTAGTCGTCGGGAACTGTTAAAAACTCACGACTGTGGCGAACAAACAAGAAATGCATGTATTAGCCCGTTCTTTCTCTTTGGGCCCTATCTTGCATCCGGCGCAATTTGCTCCGTGCACAATATGGCGACCGTTGACATTCTAACTTGAGTGTGTGGGCCAGTACTTCCAGTCCAAACTTCTGGTGATCTGACAGCTACAGCGAAACAGAGCGAGTGTTTTTTGGATTCGAGGGAGGCGACTTGTCTTTCAAAGGGTGAGAGCCTCAGGACTTTTTTGTTGTGTGCCATTGTGTACCGTTTCATCACGGTACAACAAGAAAGTTAGCTTTCATTCATTCATTCCCCGTTGACGCTGCGGTACGGGCTGAGTGGAAGCAGAGTCCGGAGGGATGACTTCAACCCGACCAAAAACACCCGGTTCTGTAGTCGGCATTTTAAACAGACTGATGTTGATGTGCCTGCCAGGGGGCAGAGGAGGCTGAAGAAGGGAGCCGTACCCGTTTACTTTACGTGGAATGGGTGCAAACTACCTGCGCCCAGACCGAGTGTCTGGGAACGACGTCCGCGGGCCGAGAGTCCCCCCCCAGAGCCAGACTCGGACTCAGAGATGGAGAACGAAATGGCTCCAGATCATGACTACTGTGTTGTCCCTCAAACGGGAGCGAGGGCGAGTAATTTGGCCGAAGAGAACGAAGCTCAACGTCGCCAGATTAGGGAGCTTCAACAGCAGTTGGAACTTCTCAATCTTCGCCAGCGTTTTTGGATACAGCATCTGTCTGCGTCAGATGAGGACGTGCGCTTTTACACCAGGTTTGCCTCCTACAGATGTTTCATGGCATTTTGGAGATTAATTGAACCTGCTGTGACCCACAAGATGATTCGCATAACCAGCACCAAGACCGCCTCTGCCAGCATCAGAGCAACGGTAGGTGATAAATGTGGTAACATGACGTGCCTGCTAAGAGTTGTAGGATTATGTAACACTGAAAATGGATAGGGTTAGGGTTAACTGTTTTATTTAATAACTGCCCCTGTTGGTTTGTGGAGTTAACTACATCAAACTAAAAAGTAAAAGCCAACCAGCTGATATTATTATTATTTTCTTATTTATACTCTGTAATAACAATAACAAGGTTACTAAACAGAGGGTTTTGTTGTTATATCTCAACAGAAACTGAGACCCATTGACGAGTGTCTGCTGTTCCTGATGTACCTGTCAGTGGGTTTTCCTCTTAGGGACCTTGCAGAGAGGTTCAACATTCATCGCACTACTGCAGGTCGGAAAATCTCTACATGGACCCATTTCCTGTACTGCCTGCTGGGAAGCAAGCGCCTTTGGGTTCCTCCAGGGATAGTGAGAGCTCACCTGCCACCTGAGTTTGCAGCTTTTTCTGACACACAGGTGGTCCTTGATTGTACAGAGATATTCTGTCAGACGGCATCCTCTCTGCTCCTTCCAAGTGAGGTTTTCTCGACCTACAAATCACACACTACATTCAAGGCCATGGTGGGCGTGGCACCCCACGGTGCTGTCACCTTCGTATCTGGACTGTATGCAGGCTCCATGAGTGATCGCGAGATCTTCAAGCTGTCAGGGATTGTGACGCTGTTGAAGCCAGGTATGGTGATCATGGTGGACAAAGGATTTGTTGTGGACAACCTTGTTCCTTGTAAGGTTTACTGGCCTGCCTTCCTCCGCAACAAACAACAAATGAGTCAAGAGGATGTTACGCAGACACAGGGGATTGCACGTCTGAGAGTGCATGTGGAGAGGTGTATAAGGAGGGTGAAGGAGAACAAACTGTTCGACAAGGTCGCACAACTGTCTAAATGCGGGAACATAGATGAGTTGTTCAGCGTGGCCTGCTTCCTGGACAATTACCAGAATGGGCCATTGGTGAAGGCATGGGCAACTCAGAAATGAATTAGAGATCTTACTTCTTAAACCAACATTCTTTTTGTCATTGTCATCATTACATTAGCTTTGGGTTTTTACTGACTTGAAATGAAAATGCACCAGAGATAACACTAGGATATGTAGAATTTAATAAGGAAAGAAACGCAGTGAAATGCAGTGGCAGTGATGTTAAAATAAGGTGACAAATAGAATATAAATAAAATAACAATTAAACAAAGTAGCCCCATATAGAATACAAATCTGTAACAATTTAAAAAATACAAATGTGCAAAAAACAATAAATAGAGGTATACTCTACAGTAAATGGAATAAAATAATTAAGTCGAGGTAGTCTGTTATATCTATTGTCTGCGCGTGTGTGCATGAGTTGCACAGCATGGTGACATTAGCTCAGGTTTTGTAGAGATTTGTAAAACTGAACAATAAAATCTTAACATGATTGAACAATTATGACAATTATTTTTATAGATTTGTCAAGATGACCACCACGACCAAATCAGAATGTGCTTCTATAGCTGTGCAAAGCTGAACAGTAAAAACGCAACATACAGGCTTACTTATTGAGCCTAACATTAGTCCAGGATTTGTGTATATTTGTAAAGATTAACAATAAAACCTGATATTAGTTCTGGATTTGTGTATATTTGTAAAGATTAACAATAAAACCTGATATTAGTTCTGGATTTGTATAAATTTGTAAAGATGTACAATAAAACCTGATATTAGTTCAGGATTTGTATAGATTTGTAAAGAGGAACACTAAAACCTGATGTTAGTTCAGGATTTGTATAGGTTTGTAAAGAGGAACACTAAAACCTAATATTAGTTCAGGATTTGTATAAATTTGTAAAGATGAACAATAAAACCTGATATTAGTTCAGGATTTGTATAGATTTGTAAAGATGAACAATAAAACCAGAACAAGAACATTTAAAAACTGATTGAAACAGAACAGATTGAATGAAACATTGATTTTTAAAAGATCAGATCAAGTAATGATAGAAAAAGAAATGATCGCCATCTCGCCGGAAGTAAAGACCCACACACGCGAGTGAGCGGAAGTAGAACGGAAGTAGACTCTTGCACCGAGCGAAATTTGCTCGGTACGCCGTACAGCAAACACATATTTTCTTGACACAGGCATCGTTTACATGCCCATATCTATGAGGATTGATGAGTATTTGATCATGAGAAAACATTGTTTTACCGCAAATTAGTGTTAAAAAGAATGGTTGAATGCGGGCGAGCGTGTGTGTATGTGTAAAAGAATTAATGAAAAATAAAATAGCAAAATAGTAAAATAGCGACATCGCCATAGAATCGCCCACAAAGCTACTTGCGCTTGGCGCTTCTCATTTGCGTTTCAGACCGTTAAAATAGGGCCCTGTGTGTCTTTCTCTGTCTCCATGAGCACGGTCTAATCAGTGACACTGAGGCACCAGTGATCACCGATCTTATCTACAAAAGATAACGAGATGAACACCTTCTTCCACACAGCGATCAACATCCCGGTCAACATCGCTTGTCATCGCGTTCCCCACCGTAAAAACTACTTCAAACCTGCGTCTCATCTGCATGTTGATGATGGTGAATCACATGCTAGGGCCTGTGAACCCTATTCCTATTCTGCTTGTGTGTGACACCAAACAAACTAAGTAGGTCCGTTGACCAGAGAGCAAACTGATGAATGGTCATCCACCGTGGGGCACAATTTCCTAAGAAGGTTGTGGCTTGACATCTACATTGAAAACAAAACACGAAAAAAATATAAGGACTTTGAAACAAACCGTGTAAGAGAGGCCCGCTATTAAATACAAATGAGACAAAAAAATTAACACATATTTCTGCTGATGTCGCAGAAATATCGGTGACGTTTGCGACATGCGTGACTCATAAATGGCTATAAAATGTAAGGTGAAACATTGCTTGGTTACTCATTGACAATAGCCGCCCCTACAATAGATTCGGCTCCCTCCCCTGTGATCAAGTGAATGACCTGTGTAATTGGTCCACACAAATCACTAACTACCCGGGAACTGGGCTTCCCAGGATTCCCATACTCTCTCCCAACATGCCTGCACAAGTCTGGGTGGTGTGCGTGCGTGAGTGAGTCTGCCTGTGTCCCCGTGTGTGCGTGCGTGTGTGTGCGCGCGCGTGTTTGTGTGTGTGTGTGTGTGTGTGTGCGCGCGTGTCTGCATAGTTGCTGATCCAGTAGAGGTTCACCTTTGTTGCATTGAGTTCTTAAATTCGGATCGCTTTACAGCTATTTTCCTCCATTCTTGGCATAACAAACAACAACCTTAAAATAGACGCACGGCATTCAGCTATTCAGCTCCTGCTGTTGAGACATATCTAGACTTGGGATTAAGATTTCCGTGTGATAATGCTTATGTCATGATGCCTTCTTTCAAATTCCGGTATTTGATTTATTCAACAGGTTTTGGGCAAGGACATCACCCTATGCCAAAACAAATGAATGCTGCTAGGAATTTCATGACCATTTTTTTTTTTACCAAGGCTCAAATTTCAAAGGATAATGCTTAAGTATGCGTTGATGGTCACCCTGATGTCGAGTTGACCACGACTCAATGTTATTCATTCCAATTGATGTGATCAAAAGCAGCCATGCATGGGCTGCCGCTGCAGACTAGCGCATTGTACTGAGAACATATTAGAGGTGGTTCTGTCTCCGCCTCCTCACCTTATGAATATGGATACCAGGCGACTCTCGACCACGCCCTCCTGAACTTGTGGAGCTACTTCGACTTCGGACCAGCAGTCAGTTGTGGGCTCGGCTGCCGCATGGCTACTGTGTAGACTCGTCGCTTAAGAGTTGGAAAGCTTGTCGGATAATAACAAGAAGAAACAAACGCTTCGTAAATCTGAGGACATACGAGGAAGTGCTTATCTATGACTCGGGCAACCTGCGCTCGGTTGAACAAAGTGTGGGCTTCTCCACCCGTGCATGTTTGAGTCAGAGGAGGACATTAGTGCCGTGCTTCGGCCAGACAACTGAATTCGTACGAGTGGCAGCACCAGTGCGGAGGCATGATTTTGAGACGCTGCTCGGTTGTGGCTGCTGCCTTTTTACTCTCCTTCCTGGCCAAGGTACGTGCTTATACTACACCCACTGAGACTGAAACATGGGGAGATCCAGGGGGGAGAGCTCACTCCATGCAACTTCATGGATGTCTTTGCTTTTACATGGTGTGTGTGGTGTTCTGCAGGGCTATGCTAACGTTACCTATGACCCATGCTTTCAATGCAAAACCTCGTCGGCCACTTGGGTCACACGGAGTGGTGCGTCGTGTTCACCCTAGTGCACCACGGACGCGCTTCTTGTGGCGTAGTTCACGGGCACGGTGGCGTCACTTTAATGTTGGGTGGTGTTTTAAAAAAATATATGAAACACATTTTTTTTTATTGAATTCACATTTGGTTTCCAACAGGTGTCAGAGGGATCCGGACAATTCGAGTTGCAAATGTTATCGATGCACATCCAGAACGGGGAGCTGCTGAACGGCCAGTGTTGCGACGGCTCCCCGAGCACCGCGGATCAGAAGTGCACCCCGGACCAGTGCGCCACCTTTTTCAAAGTCTGCCTGAAGGAATACCAGTCTCGAGTGTTCCCCGGAGGACCCTGTAGTTTCGGAGCCGGATCTACCCCCGTCCTAGGAGGGAATACATTTACTTTCAAGAGCTCTGGCAGGAATGAAAGATCCAGGATAGTTTTGCCGTTCCGTTTTGCCTGGCCGGTAAGTTCAATAGGTGGAGGTGGTTGAGAAAAAAAAAGAAGCTTTCCATCTCCGCGACGCACTTTGATTGACTAGTTCTCGACGTTTTCAACTTGGAGCAATTGTGTGCAATTACTGTCAGTCAGTCAATCAGGCCCCCCCCCCCCCCCAAAAAAAAAAAAAAAAAAAACCTAGTAAAAACAAATGATTAATCTTTCTCTCTGTCACAGCCCCACGATGGGCGACCCTCCACGAATTGTCCTTTGAATAAGACCCCCTGTGCCCCCCTCATTATCCCGGCTAATTAACCAGGTGCGCGTGTTGTTGTTGTTGTCCTCCTCCTCAGACGTTGGCCTATTTCCCATTTGACGCGTAAGATAATTGGTAATTATGCAATTAACGCCAGTGCCGTGGAAAGTCCGTTGTTGTGTGAGTGTGGAGGGCTGTTTCAGTTCTACCCTAAAGTATAGGGCTACATGAAGCGTTACTCACGTTGGAGATCAGTTTTCAAGTGTCACCAATTAATGATGAAATATAAGAAGGCCCGCAGAGCCACATTGAAAGGGCCAACTCTAGTTGGAAAGAGTGGAACACGGGCTGGAACATGGCCCCATTGTTTAGGTCCCTAAGCTGTTTTAGGCCTTACCTTCTTTGTGGGTGTGAGACGCAGTTTATTGGTCAGCACGTGTATGTATAACAGCTAGTATGTAATACTAGCTGTTATTCCAATTCGGTTTAAGGGATCCTTTATGATTTTGTGACATAGGAATATGAACTGCCACAACAGAACATGATCGTTGTTTCTTAATCGTTAATTCCCACATCCATGTTTCAGTGGGTTGGATTGCAGCTTGGGTACAGATTGTTTTCATTTGAGAAAGCAGTGCAGCAGTGTGTCCACCACTGCTGCACTGCTGCAATTTGATCCTTCGTCCTCCCCAGATTTTTTACTAGTTCTTTTCGGCGCCTTGCATATTCAAAACAATGGTTGCTGTTTATCATCATGCTGTGGCAACACTAGGATGGCATCAGAACCCATACACCAGTGCCAGATTAA
This sequence comes from Pollachius pollachius, assembly GCF_949987615.1. NCBI lineage: Eukaryota > Metazoa > Chordata > Actinopteri > Gadiformes > Gadidae > Pollachius > Pollachius pollachius. The sequence goes on from NC_136935.1 coordinate 5,600,894, forward strand.
AGTTCCTCCTGGCCATCTGAACAGCACCCTGTCACACGGGCCTTCTGCAGATAGACATACAGAGTGAACTCGTGTGCCATTGACGGAATTTGTCTTGGATTCCTCCCTTCTTCTGTACCAACTGAACTGTCTGAACTGACAGAAAGCGTCTGTGCGTTTCTGTGTAGTCGTGGCCTCGCTAACCTCCCCAACTCCCCCAAAGAATATTCATTGTGTTCGGGTCCCAGTTCTTCCCTTCAGTGCACAATTACAATCGGCAGGTATGATATCACTCTTTGTCCGTTTTCCAAGACGCTGATTGGCTGTTGCGGACAGATGACAGTGCGGGGGCAATCAGGTTGCCGGGTACCTCGGGTTCACTGAGGTTTGACAAAGTAGAGAGAGAGAGAGAGAGAGAGAGAGAGAGAGAGGGAGAGGGGCGGGGGGGTGGGGATATGTTCTGGTCCCCTTCATTCTCCCCTTGAGAGCCGCATGAAGCTGGCCTCTTGTCCTGGGCCATGGGCTTTGTTTAAGTCACGCTCTGTTGGAGCCCAGGCATTTCATCGCTTTAACCTCGCCACCCACAGTAACTTCTGCACTTAATGAGGCCGCACACATGTGCTCGGATCAGGTAGGGCAAGGGAGCCAGGCATCCCCGCTAAATGGTTCAGCCTGCGCGTGTTTAACGTGAACAGATACAACAGACTTTTAGCGGGGTTGTTTTTTTTTCTTTTATAGAAGCACTAGTACACAGGATGCACTGGCCACTGGGCCTCGCTGAGTGTAGCCTCTTTTCCCACTTTTTATTGGGGATTGCAAAGTGTGGCGCCCAGCCGCCCAGTCTGAAGCAGGCCCGCGCGCGCGCGGCTTACCGGCCCCGGGACAATGGCCGTGCCCTCACTGACTACAGTGAGGATTAAAGGGCATAATGGAGGCTGATGTACACTGAAAGCCAGCGTAGGTCAGGCAACAGGAAGCCGGTGCCGGTGGACTCGGCAGTGATGTGTTGGGAGTTTTTTTTTTTTTGCCCTTAGACAAATCCTTACCACAGTTCTGTCCGAGGCCACTGCGGCGAGTTGACCCTCACCCGAGACAAGGCCACACAAAGGTCTGCTGACCACCAGACAGCAGAGCGCCGGCTGGGTGGTTGGGGTTAGGTTAGCAGATCACGTCTTCTAAACACTATTGCCCCCCCGCCCACACACACACACACACACACACACACACACACACACACACACACACACACACACACACACTAGTGAAATAGACCGGTCTTAGCTGGTTATCAGTGGGGGGGGGGGTATGTGCAATCCAATGGTGTCGGTGTTTTTCTTCACTGTTTTTTCTACTCCTTTCGTAATGAATCTAATTCTCTGGCGCCTTTGTTGTCGTGCCAGTCAAATTAGGGCTGTTTTTTAACGAACACAAAGCTGGCCAGTCTTTCTCGCCCTGGGATTTGTCAGCATCAGAATGATTGATGACTGCTTCAGAGCGGTCTCAGAACAGGGGTCAGGTGAGTTGTTGAAACAGAGATCCGCTGAGCCCCCCAGGCCTGCCGGTGTTCTGTTTGCTTTATTTACGTCTGCGCCGAGAGTTTAGCGCAAATTACTTAAGCGAAATCACTCATCGGTGCGTAACGCATATTTGGACACCGTTTGACATCTATCCGGGCCGTGAAGGCATCGTAAGGGCATATAGGCAGAGGGTTTGAAGTTTGAATGAGATGTGATAATTGATTACATGTGTGGTGGTGGCAGCCATGTTTCTTTTTGTTTTCTGTTATGGCTTAATCTTATGTTCTTGGTTTGCGTTTATTTTTTTTATTTTTCGAGAAGCTTGAAACATGATGGAGGAAAATCTGTTTTCAATCCGTTTGTCTGGTCCCAGGGAGTGGAATTTCATGAAAAAAAAATCAAAAAGAAGAAGAAAAAAAAACTGTTTGGGATTTTGGAAGGGTTTTATCTTCAGTCGACTTTTGGTTTTGATGAAAAGCTCTTGGCAAACAAACGTGTCCTGCAGTCTGGGGGGTGACGCACACAGGCTGTCTCGCGGTGATCATTAGAGCCCTCCTTTCAACAGGGAATCTGTGTTTTTATGGACAACAGGGTGTGTTGCCTGACAGGTCCATGGCTGATACAGTCCAAGTGACTGACCCATGACAACTGATACAGTAGGTCAACATCCTTTTACGTTGTTGACCTACCCCCGCAGCCTATCGTAGCCCAGCCTGTGTAACCCTAGTCTCCCTTTGACCAAGCCTTTATTTAGGGCCGCTGCTGTTACTGTTGCCCGTCGGCCAAGGGGATGGTTACGGTCTGTAACTCCGTTGGAATCGAACCACCGGTACACCGAAAAGCCACATGAATTTAATCCATACAGCATGCAGGGAAGAACACCCATTCTTTCTGTTCACGTTTTAGGGAAATTCCTCTTTTTTTTTTCTTTTTCTTTTTTTAAGAGGTACTAGTGTTCTTTGGCTAGTGTGTAACTCAAACATGAATTTTTTGTTATATTCTTGTGTGCGTGTATGTATGTGTGTGTGTGTGTGTGTGTGTGTGTGTGTGTGCTCTCTCGGTAGTTCAAAGGGAACTTGTGAGTCAGCTGGGAGCCTGGGAAAAGCGAACCTGGCAGTAGCGCACAATTCCAAGCTGATAACCGCCGAGGAGTTATGGAGTGTTGGCCGAGCGGCACTTAGGCGTGTTCTGTTTCACGTTCGCCGGGCTATCGCTTGGTACCACCACAGCCCCGCTGTCCTTAGTCTTCAAGTTTAACCTATTACTTTCTTGAGATGTGGTTAATAACATTAACCAGATCGGGGTAATATCCCGTCCTGAGAAACAGACTAAGCCCCATTCTAGAGCCAAGGTTTGAGTTTGTTTACAGAGGGTCAGTATTTAGCTTTCAACTTCTTGGCAGTGAGGCTGAACTGTACACACTGTTTTGCTCTATGCTGGTTTTAAGTGCAAGTTAACATCAGAGAAGTCTTTGCAAAAAGACGGTCATATGTCCTACTTGGGTAGGAGGAGTACCTATTAATAAGCATTAGCTATGAATTTGTTCAAAATTTTTTTAGTATCGGTTAGCAAACAAAAAAATGGCATAATTCCCCTCTCAGGAGCAGGAACTGAAATTAACACCTGCCAAAGGCAAACACAAATACCTGTTTGGGGTTAGAGCATGACCAGATTGAAAATGATGTAATAAATTAAACCATAATGTTTCTGTATGGATGAATGGACTGACTGATTGTGACATGTGTGTTTCAAAGTAAATAGTATTTGCCATCTGGCTGTAATGGCAGTTTAGCCCACAGTTGAGTTCTTTGTGTCTCTGTATGGGCAGATATGATGTGCAGGTCCACAATCAGGTAAAAGTGGCAGTTGGGAGTGAAAAAACAAACAGATTGATTCCATCATTCATGCTGTGTAGCAGAAACCGGTTGTTGTTTTTTTTGGACCTTGTCGAATCTAGAAACTAACTGAAATGTGTTGCGGGCCGCGCCGTGACGCTGAAAACACTTCCTGCCACCTCCCCCCCCCCCCCAACTCTGTTGTTTATTTGATTTCTGCTTCATAATATGTCACGAGGGCTTTTATTGTGGATGTGCCACAGCGTTTCAAGACAAGAGCGCCTTTTGTTTGGGGGTTTGGGGCAGGGGGGGGTGAGCGCTGGCACGAGATCAGACGCGAGGACTGGGTCGGGCGTGGGGGGGGGGGCGGGGGGGATCGGATCCAAAGGATCCCAGGCCGCTATGAGATAAGCGGTTGTCGGGCCAGTGTCGTTGTGTTTTCCATAGGTTGAAGGTGGAGTTTTGTTTTTAGCCCCGGACCGGGGAGGGGGGGGCTGCTGTGTGTTGTCGTCCTCCTGAGGTCCGTGCACAGAAAGGGCACGCGGCATTTGTAACATGCCTGTGTGGCGTGGCGCTGGTGGCCAGCGTGTGTGTGAGTGTAACAAGTAGGTGCTTCTAGTGGATGAAGCACTGTAAGTGGATCACACATTCTCACAACCATGCTCCCTGTCTGTCTCTCTCGCTCTCGCTCTCTCTCTCTCTCCCTCTCTCTCTCTCAGCCTGTAGCTCTCTCTCCCTCACTCGCCCTCTCCCTCTCTTACCCTGAGCTCTCTTGCAACCTCGCTCTCTTTCTCCCTCTCTCTGTGTTTTACCCTCACTCTCTTGTCTCTCTCCCCTCACTCTCTTGTCCCTCTCCCCTCACTCTCTCCTCTCTCTCGGTCTCCTTCTCTCTTCCTTACACCAGGTCTCTCTGTTTCCGCGCCTCACTCCCTGTGTTTCTCTGTCTCTCTCTCTCTGTGTCTGTGTCTCTCCCCTCCCTGCTCTCATTCAAAACCACAGAGAGACGCACTCAAAGAGTGCGCTCCATTCCCGCATGACTGTGGCACCGGGCAGTGTGGACGGGTAAGCTGATATTGGTGTGAGCGCTACTGACCCTGAATCAGACAAAGCATTTCAGGAGTGCTGAAATCAAGACCGGCCCCTCCAGAGAGCTCCACCTCCTCCTCCCCCTCCACCTCCTCCACCCTTTGAGAATGCAACTCCTAGGTCGAGCATCTCTTTTCTTCTTTCTTTTTTTCCCTTCTCTCTCGTAGCCTATAAGCCTCCCCCTTTTCAGCTTGTTTCATTCCCTTTCTCTCCTTCTTCACGGTCCCTCTCTCTCTCTCCCTCTCTCTCTCGGTCCTCTCTGTCCCTGCTCTCGGGTCAGCCTATGAAACAAGTTTCCGTTTGGTGTCTTTTAGCGGAATGGTTTTAGGCATGCAGCTTTATGCAGAGCATGTTTGGACATCAAATACCAACAGTGACCCATCAAATCAAAAAGTCTGTGATAAATAAAACCAACCTGATTTGAGCCGGACGCATGCTTCAGTGTGTTATGAGGATATGTTTTTTGTTTTTTTTGTTCTTTGAAATATATTGTGTTGACCTGCCGGTGATCCTTGCTGGTTTTCTGTGTCATTTGAGACGAGCTTGGCCCCTGAGTGCGTCACTGGCCAGAGCTGACCAGTAACTTTTCATTAGACCAATGTTGTAACATCAACAGCGTTTTGCATCTCTGGACAAATCTGATCAATGCCGTTATAAGTTATCCATTATAAGTAAGGGCTCCCTGTCAGTAAAAGTTGGTTAGTTGATTTAACTTTAAATGATAGGAGCTATTTGGAGACATGAATTCATGTTATTAAAAGGTCTTCTGTGCCAACTATATGAAACAAGACGATTGTGGTCTGTTTTACATTGACATATCCTAAAACAGAGTAACTAGGTTTTAGACATGCTGTTTGAACTCGTATTGCAAAACTTGTATGACGAAGTCTGAAATAACGTACATTCAACATTCAGTCCTGTACGCTCAATTGTCAAGTACTTCTGTGTTTAGAGTATCGTGATTTATAAATTCTTTGTTATTCTCCAGATCATAAGATTTCCTAAGTTGTCATTGTTCTGAAAATGTTCCATTTCCACCCAAAGTTTTGCCTACAGTCCTGCTCTGTGTTGCTTTGTGTGCTGTTGTGTCTGACACTGTGTCTCTGTCTTTCTTAGAGGTCCTACACGTTGATAGTGGAGGCCTTGGACTTCGAAACCGCCGGTGAGTATCCGCACACTGCTGTTAGTCTCCATTGTCCCTCTCTGTGTTCATAACGACAATGTGGAAGCAGGTGACCGCCATCCATGGAGCCTTCTCCTTTCAGGCCGCTAATGTTCAGAACAGGAAGTTTATACTTTCCCCCCCCCCGTCCTGGTCGCGGCGTGCCGGTGGAGCGGGCGTGTGTTTTTAGGAGGAGGTGTTGACACCTTCCCTTTTAGCGGAGGGGAAGAGGGTGGGCAAGTGGCAGGAAAGAGGAAGAGGCTCCAGACAGGGCCGACGTAGGGCCGATTCCGGTTGGGTGGGGGCCCCCGACCCCTATGGAAACGTGTTCTTCAGAAGGAGGACTTGTGGCAGCTGGGGGCCAGCCAGGGCAGCCAAGGAACCCACACAGTGTTCGCGTCGCAACGCCAGAACCTTTTAGTCCACACGGCCGCCCCGTGAAGGCCGGGACCTCTAAGCCCCGATAGGTTCGCTTTCCTTCCAACCGCATGCTTGTGGTCGGCGTCGAACGTATGCGATACTCGCGTGTTGCCAGGGCGACCCGGTGCAGGGTTTCTCAGGGGGCTGTGGTGGAGCCTGGGGGTTGTTTTTCTTCCCCAATACGGTTCATTATGTCGGCGAGCCGCTAAAAGGTTGCTGGGCGGTTGAGGGTTTTGTCTGCACACTGTTACGTTTGGACGCTCCCGGATTTATGGGCCCGGGCTCCCGCTGGTTGGCGGTTAGATTAGCGACGGCCTGGGGATCGCAGCTAAGTGGAGGCTCGTACCTTCGCCGCCCTAAGGCCGGCTTGTTTATGCAGGTCCGTCTGAGGTCAGCCGGGCTTGAGTCTTTTCTGCTGTATTTGCCGCTCCCTAGAGAGCTATTAGGGCGGCGGTGTGAAAAGCCCCCCTGAATGTACACACTCAGTCCCGGCTAAGGCCGCCTCTATCCTCAACCCGTTGACGATAAACTGCCCGTAAGATAAAAAGACAAACATAAGAAAGTTGAACTGAAGGAAAGGCTTTGTTTTGTGAGTATACTTGTATAACATGCATAACGGCAGTGCCGTATTAAATCCTGAAATATGCAATTCCAAGCAGAAACGTCAACTCAATTTCAACATATATCTGGCTCGCGACCACAAATAATTTCCACACGGTCTTCAAGCCCCCTCTTATTCAGACAAAACAAAGGGGGGAAATATGTTACCCGAAATAGGTTGTGTGACAGCGTTGTGTGTTTTGCTTGGCTGTTAGAAAACGGGCCTGTCTGAATTGCGCGTGGCTCTGAGCCCGGCATCAGGTAGTGAAGACGTGCCAGTCCAGACCGCGCGCCTCCGGCCGGTAGAGAAATGCCACACATCTGAGCGCTGGATTCCAGCTCATTGTGAAATGTTACCATGCACTGTGATTTCAGCATGCACCCCCCATCCTTGCCTCCTACACACACAGTCACACACATACACACAGTCACACACTCAAACATGGACATCATCCAAAGGGAGTAAATACCCTCCTCCCCGCCTCTGGGTCCAGGCTTCGGTGTTGACCTATACTTCACAGAGGAGTGATTCACAGAATCCACCCCCCCCCCCTACCCCGCCCCCCCTTCTCCCATGACCTCGGCCGAGCAAAGTCATTGGCCTGACAACTTTTTTCGCATTTCATTGTCTCCCGATCTCCGATTTCGATCTAAAGTACGGTGTATATACGGTGGGCCGAGTGCTAGACGTTTGACTCTCAGGGCCAGTGCGTATAGTGAACGGGGGGTTGGGGGTCGCAGCTCGTGTCCGCTGTGTACAGTATGGTTAGCGGTCGTTAAGGGGTTGGCGCCTGGCCTCCCGTGTGTTTGCTTGTCTTATTTGCTTTGTGTGTTTGGAGCTCATGAGTCCTTCCCCCCCCCCCCTCGGCTCCGGGGCTGGCCCTTGCCCCCCCCCACACCCACACCCCGCCTTCCCGGGCCCATGACCCCCGTCTGTTTGCCGTGGCAGCAACAAGAAAAGGCCCTCTTTGTTTGTGGAATCGCATAGTTGTGGGAATAAAATGCGTCGGCAGTGTCTTTGGCTCCGCCGCTGCCGCGAGGCAGACAGATACGGAGTCATACGTCTCGGTGGGAAAAAGAGGCTTGAAGAGAAACCAAACGTGACTCAGTCGGGAGTGTTTTGACTGGGGCCTGTTACACTTACGAATGTAAGCGAAGGGAAGGGGGAGAGGGAGAGAAGGAAATTGCTGATAGTGCGCTAGCAGGCATCCCAGCAGTGGCTGTGGCATCCCTCTGTCCTTAAGCTGTAATTTATGGTCAGTGCGGTACTGTCCTCGCTCTCAGCAGAGAGAGGGCAGCCATATCCTCCGGCAGTAAAGCGTTGACACACAGAGCCCGGGCGGGGAGACGGAGCGTGAGAAAAAAGTAGTTAGCGGTGTTTGTTACAGTCGAGGCTTTTCATTTCGCTGCGTGTCCTCTCCTCTCGTCGCTCCTTAATTACACAGCCTCCAAGAACTCTTCTGCTACTCAGGTCCGTGTATGTTTATTTGCTAGTTTTCGGTCGTGTCCCCTGACGTCACGCGGCGGGTGGCCATCACAACAAAACAACAGGAAACCATGACTTTAGACGGCATTTGCTTTCACTTCCTTTATTTATAACATTGATCTCATTGTTTGCATTTAGCAGAAGCTTTTATCCAAAGCGACATACAATAAATCCATTTGTCAGAAGAAAGAGAAACGATTATTTATGGCTGTCCGTACAGTCAGGATGTTCCTAGGACCAAGTGCCAAGGCACTTGGTCCTAGGAACATCCTTACTGTACCAACATAGTTGCTCTGTTGAAGGTTGTATAAGAACGGCCGGTAACCACAAGCGTGCACGAAGCCGTGTGTTGACAGTGTCTTCGCCCCGCTGTCCACCCAGGTGTCGACGGACAGGTGATCGAGACGTCCTCGCACTCCGGCATGATCAACCCCTCGCCCAACTGGCAGAAGCTGACGCACAACGGGCCCGTGGCCCAGTTCGAGTACCAGATCCGGGTCAGCTGCGACGAGCACTACTACGGCTTCGGCTGCAACAAGTTCTGCCGTCCCAGGAACGACTTCTTCGGACACTACACGTGCGACTCCAACGGCAACAAGACCTGCCTGGAGGGCTGGTCCGGGGCAGATTGCAACACACGTAAGCCCCCCACCCCCCTCTCTAGCAGCGAGCATTATGGCTACTGGACAAGCTCTAACTGGGATGTCATCGTGGGTAGCCTGTGAGGGGATGTCTAGAGGGGTGTTGATGTTATTGTTTTTAAACATAACTGTGGAAAGCTGTTTATTTTCTGATCGTTACGCCGTACGTTACCGTTGGACGGACCTGTGTGAGCATGTTCTGTTAAATGTGGCAGAGTTTATCCCAGGTCTGGATACCATTGGAAAATAATCTGTAATCAGCCGTGGGGGAATTACAATTCTCTGAACACAATCAACGAGAAACGTTCTAAAATGGCCCTGAACTAGTGAACCACTTGCCAGCCCAGTAAAAAAAAAGTTTTCCCCTCTCTTCCCCTCCAGCCATTTGCCGACAAGGGTGCAGCACCGAGCACGGGTTCTGCAGCGAGCCAGGTGGTTGCAAGTAAGTACTCACCATCCCCATGTAACACACACACACACACACGCTGGAAAGAGAGAGGCCGTCTGCGGCCTAACACCGCATGTCTGTGGTGCCGTCCCAGCCGTCGGAGACCAGGGCTCAACAGATGATGTTGGCCCGGCTGTTTGGCGAACGGTTTCCACTATCCTGGCTGGTTAAAGGAATGCCGGGTACAGAAAGTCAAAAACAAGAGTATGAGCTCGGAGCGAGCAGGAAGAGGTTAAGGCAGGCCTTCTCCCCTCTCTAATGAGGCCGGCGTTATCAGTGCGATCATGTGGGACTCTTGAGATCACGTCAAAGTGCTCTGTTTGTGTAGCTAATGGTTTCCCTAACGCTGTGTATGAACACAGCAAGAGGGAACGTCATGCACCAATGGATATCAGTGTGGGCCATTGTGTGCCTTGCTTCCCCAAACGGAGAGCGCAGTCACATCCTCATCCTGCAGTGCTGTACCCCTCCGTACCGGGGGCCCCTGGGGGGCCAGACATCAGCGGCCGCAGGCCCCTGCTCGTTTGGCCCCATATAAAGCACATAGGGTGACGAAGTTTGCTCTGTTCTCTAGCGGCCTTTGTGCATTTTCCCAAGCTTTCCGACGGCGTCATCCCGCTCCTCGCCGTCATTTTCTTGAGCATAGCGGCCGTTGGCTGCGGCGTCTGGGAGGGCGTGGCCCGAGGCCGGCCCCGGGGTGGTGCACAGGTGTGTCCCTCTTTCCCAGCCCTGTGTCAATGCATGTCGAGTTGGCGCGCGGCCAGCCGCGGAGGTGTTCTCGCCCAGTGTGTGCCAGCGCCTGTGCTTGTTGGCAGAGCGGTGCGACGTGACATTGCTCAATGCGGTTGTACCTGGGCTCCCGTTCGCCCGCGGGCTAAACTGTCCCCTCATCGCTCACGTCACCAGAGCACAGCGACCTGTAATGGAACGGTTTCTGTTTATTGTTCAATGGCGCCCCGCGTTTTGCATAAGCTGACTCGACCCTCGTTGCGTCACTGAAGAATGCATGCACCCTCTCGCTAGAAACGGCACCGCACATACATGTCGGCTTTTCTTTGGACATCTCCAATCTTTAAAAGGCGATGACCTCAGCGCGTCCTGTGATGACGTGCTTGTGCAATGACTCAAGTGACGGTTGCTGTTGGTGGGTGGGGTGGGGGGGAAATCCTACGCAAGTCCCCCTGGGAAAGGCCTGGCACGCCATTAGCATCAATATAGCTTTAATCACAGAGCAAGGCCTTCTTTACCACCGCGTTTATTTTTACTGTCTGTTTCCCCCCCCCACAACCGCCCCCCAGAAGGTCAGCCGCATTTCCTGTCGCTAGGCTCCGGGGGGAACATCAACATCATATCGGCAACGGGCCCCTCTTGTTGTTGCCCCTCCTTACAACGCAGCGAATGGCCCCTCACTGTCCGGCTAATTACGGAGGCAGCCAGCGGCGCACTGCGTTTATCAGCTTAATTACGGAGCGGGACGACTGCTGTGGTCAGGCTGTACCCTGTCCCCTTCTAAACTACTCCCGGGGCTCAGGCCGGGACTCCTCCCGACCCGTGGGAACCAGGCCCCCAGGCCCCGGGGGGGGGGGGGGGGGAACCTCCTCCTCCTCCTCCACCGCCGCGGTACAGGGTCCCCACTCCCGGCTCCGAGGACAGGGGGAAGACTCCCACCCCCGGCTGTGATTGCCAAGCCACAGGCTCGAAGCTGTGACCGACCAACAGAGTGTCTGGCGGCGTGCTAATGTTAGCCCAAAGAACCCTCTGGAACCATATTTGGTGTTCTTGTGTTTCGTGAAAACACTCTATTGTTTGCCCGTTCGGTGTTAATCCTGTGCATTGTTTAAAACCCAAAAAACGGACAAAAACGAGTTACCCGGGATCATTCGCGGTCGTTCAACAACGCTAGTTTGCTAGCAAGGAAGGAAGGAGAGTGAGAGAAGAGAACTTGTTTTTCCTTCTGTACGGCTTCCAATCTATTATGTGTTAATGTGTTTGTCTTATCACCAAATAGTTGCGTAAACATGCATCACTTCCCAGATAACTCTCGACTATATTTATACAACTTTTAAGTGGTGTGTGTGTGTGTGTGTGTGTGTGTGTGTGTGTGTGTGTGTGTGTGTGTGTGTGTGTGTGTGTGTGAGTGAGAAAATACGAGGCCCATAAATGTCATGAGGTCACCAGGCTGTTATTAGTTTATTTATGTGAATGCGGGCTCCCCTGTGTGCAGGTGTCTCTACGGCTGGCAGGGCCAGTACTGTGACAAGTGCATCCCTCACCCGGGCTGCGTGCACGGGACATGCGTTGAGCCGTGGCAGTGCCTCTGCGGCACCAACTGGGGCGGCCATCTTTGCGACAAAGGTTCGAAACCAAGTTGACTTACATTCAGATTGCCGATGGAAATGTTCAATGTTCAAATGTAGCTTTCATATCTGCGAGGGTTCCTTAGTCCACCTGCAGCCATTTATGGAGCATGATGCCTAACTTTGACCTGAACGTATAGATAGATACAACTTTATTAATCCCCTGGAGGGGGAATCCCTGTGTTAAAGCACAGTGGCAGTGGAAGACACAGGAAATATTATACAATAAAAATACAAAGTATTGCTAAGGAAAACAAAAATGGATGCTAAATTAAGGACAAATAGAACAAACAGTGCGACTAACTATAATTGATAGTAATAATTATAAAGTGGTAAGGCAACATATATCTAACGATTCAAAATAATTATACTTTAAGTTGTTTTGGATAAAAGCACGTGCTTAACGACAAGACAGCCAATCAGTCTGCAGCCTGACACCCAGTGAGACGTAGGGTCCGCTCCGACCCTCTACTAAACCCTCCGCTTCCCCTCACCAGACCTGAACTTCTGCGGCACCCACCAGCCCTGCCTGAACGCCGGCACCTGCATCAACACGGGGCCCGACAAGTACCAGTGTACCTGCGCCGAGGGCTACTCCGGGGCCAACTGTGAGAGAGGTAGGTCCCGGAAGCTCACACCGCACCGCTGACGTCTTTATGGCACACAGTTTACATGTTCAGGGCCTCCGCAGAGTGCTCCTCCGGCCCCAGAGTGAGATATGTGCGGTGAGGGGAATCTGTGGGGAGGAGGAGGTAGAAAAAGCGCACCCTCCCACCCCGATGACAGGCAGGAAAGACTCGGCGCTCGATGAGCCGGCAGAGGGGGAGGGGATAGGGCGGGGAGGGGGGGGGGTTCGGAGGTCAGAGGTCGCCGTGAGTTTGTAATCAGAGGAGGTGGTAACTTGGCCCCTAATCTGTTTGAGTGTGCGTCTGGATACCCCAGAGGGCAGGGCATCCTCTGGCTTGATGAGCCTCTCTCGCACTCGCTCTCTCTCTCTCTCTCGCTTGCTCTCTCGCTCACTCTCTCCTGCTTGCCCTCTCTCTCTCTCTCTCTCTCTCTCTCTCTCTCTCTCTCTCTCTCTCTCTCTCTCTCTCTCTCTCTCTCTCTCTCTCTCTCTCTCTCTCTCTCTCTCTCTCTCTCTCTCTCTCTCTCTCTCTCTCTCTCTCTCTCTCGCTTTCTCTCTTGCTCGCTCTCTCTCTCTCTCTCTCTCTCTCTCTCTCTCTTGGTCCGTCTCGCCCTCTCTCTCTCTCTCTCTCTCTCTCTCTCTCTCGCCCTCTCTCTCCGGGCTGGTGCAGACGGGCGTGGTAGCGCGATGAGCTGCCGGCTCTCAGCTGCTCCACAGCGCTTCACCATGGAGATGATGGGTGGCGAGGGTTGGGGGGCGGCTCCACGTCTCCTCATTAAATGGGAGCCTTGCGGGGCGCTGACAGCTTAACTGCAGGGATGTCAGGAAACTCTGCCCTTTTGTAACGGGAGGCCCGTTCGCAAACCAGGAGGATGTGGAGGGCCGGCACCCCTCAGACCCCACCCCCACAACCCTGCACCCCTCCCTCCTCCCCCACGCTCGTCCGGGACATTCCGAGTCGGGTTCCTCCTGGTCACCGTTCACCGGCCGGGTTTATCGTCCCCGGTGAATCATTCGTCGGTTTGCCGCGCGCTGGTTTGGGAGTCGCGCATCCCTGACTCGGGGGGAAAAGGGCGGGAAGACTGCACATCTGCCCCTACTTCCTCTCCCTCCCTCCCTCCCTCCCTCCCTCTCTCTCTCACCTTGGTTTTCCCCCCCTACCCTCCCTTTCTATCCCACCGGACGCGCTCCCAGACGAAGAATGGCTGGGAAGGGGGGCTGGGGAGAGGAAAGGATGGGGGAGGACGCTGGGTCGGTCGGGTTAACTCGGCGTGAAAGATGATTTCCTGGTGTAGTCCGTCGTGCGGTTAATGAGACTGAGGTGTGTGGGTGTGTGTGTGTGTGTGTGTGTGGTTTAAGGGGGCTAAGTCAGTGGTCTTCGTGGTGGGCCGTCTCTACCTCCAAAGCTGTGTTCTGAGGGCCAATCCCAGGGGTTCCTAGAGAGAGGGGATGAGGGGGAAACCACGTCCAGTGCAGAAAGTGTGGAAGAGGTTGTTCGTCGGAGGAAGGCGTGAGAGAGTATGTAGACAGCGGGCCCTTCTGAACGCTCTGCCCCCCCCCCGTCCCCCCACAGCGGAGCACGCCTGCCTGTCTAACCCCTGCTCCAACGGGGGGCAGCTGCACGGAGACCAGCCAGGGCTACGAGTGCCAGTGTGGCCCCGGCTGGACCGGTCCCTCCTGCAGCATCAGTAAGATAGACCCAAGTCTCTAAAAGACAACAAACATGGGCGCCGTCGCGGGGTCCTTCCACTGTAACACAATGGCATGTCCCCCCCCCCCCTGCAGATGTCGACGAATGCAGTCCCAACCCGTGTAGCCACGGAGGAACCTGCCAGGATCTCGTCAACGGCTACAAGTGCAACTGTCCCCCGCAGTGGACGGGCAAAGACCTGCTTGATCGGTGTGAGCCCTCAACGCGGTTCGCTCACTCGCATGCATAGGAATCGCACAGCGCGCCACACACCACATAAACACTGCCCTTTTTTTTCAAACCCACAGATGCCAACGAGGTGCGACAGCAAGCCCTGTGTCAATGCCAACTCTTGCCGCAAGCCTGATTGGTGGATACTTCTGCGAGTGTGCGCCTGGTTGGATCCGACCAGAACTGTGACACAAGTAAGTTGACCTCAGCTGTCAGCTGCAAGAGCCGCGGGGCGAGACACCTGTCCAGCATTTGCCACTTCTCTGTACTCTGTCACTCTTTCCCTCTTTCTTTCCTTCTGTCTTTCCATTTCTCTCTGTCTCTGTCTCGGCCTCTCTGTCTCTCTCTCTGTGTGTCTGTCTCTCTCTTTCTCTTTCTCTCTCTCGGTCTCTGTGCGTCTCTCTCTCGCTCTGTCTCTCTCTCTCTCTCTCTCGCTCTCTTTCTCTCAGTCCCTGTCTCACTCTCTCTGTTTTTTGTCAGTACTTTTCTTTGGCTCTGCGTGGGCAATTGTTGGGCCGTGATTTTCGAATTCAAAGCATAGTTCTGCCTCTCTTGTGTGTAAACGATCCCACCTCATCATTATTACGCCCGTGTGTGTGGCCACGGCTACGGTGATTAGCCCCGGCCCGAGAGAAAAGGGGGAAAAAAAACGACTTCATCGCTTGCTTCCCTTGGCAACACGAATGGAATGTTTTGCCCCAAAGGTTTCACATGTGCTGTGATGTCGTGTGAGGCCAAGTGTTTTGCTTGTGCATGTTCAAGGTTCGAAGACGCCAAACACGCACACACACACAACACACACACACACACACGCACACGCACACGCACACAGGCACACTCACATACAGGCGCGCACACATACACAGACATACAGTCACACACACAGGCGCACACACACTCCAGCGGTGGGGGGGGGGGGGGGGGGGGGGGAGACACAGGAGACTGCAGACTGTCTGGCTGAAATAGCGCGTTCATTCAATCACAATGCCATTTGCTTTCCCTCCCCTGCTTAGATATCAACGACTGCAAGGACCAGTGCCACAACGGGGGGACCTGCAAGGTACAGCCCGCCTCAGCACGACTCCTGCCCCCCCGTGTTGTTGTTGTTTGTTTGTGTACCCGCCCGGCCCCTGCCTCATGCATAGAGGGGCCCCTGGCCTGGGCAGCGGTTTAAATACGTGGTCTCTCTCTCTCTCTCTCTCTCTCTCTCTCTCTCTCTCTCTCTCTCTCTCTCTCTCTCTCTCTCTCTCTCTCTCTCTCTCTCTCTCTCTCTCTCCTCTCTCTCTCTCTCTCTCTCTCTCTCTCTCTCTCTCTCTCTCTCTCTCTCTCTCTCTCCTCCTCTCCCCCCCCCGCACTCGACCCACCGACGCAGCGCAATTGTTGTGGAATTCCTCCCTGGAAATGGAAGTCTGACGGGGGGAATGGGTTCACAGGGGTTTCCGAGGGAGGGACAGCAGAGTTGACCACACTGGCTTGGATTACCATAAACATTATGCTGTTGAGCCGCTGCCAGGAAAATGTGTCGAAATAATTGCGGAGCTGTGATAATGCCGGGAGAAAAGAGAAACAACAACTCCTTCACTCTGTCTCTATCTGCCACCCGACCGACGCCGTCACTGTCCCTCTCTCTCTCTCTCCCCCTCTCTCTCTCTCTCTTACATGCACTCACTCTTTCCCTCTCACTCTTTGCCACACACCCCACTCCACTCACACATTCCCACACTCCTTCTCTTTCAGAATTGTCTCCCCAGTTTAATATTAACCGTTGAGACCTAACCAACCACAGTTTGGCTGCACCGCGCTGACCCTCCTCTCTCCCCTCCTCCCTATGACCCCCCCCCCCCCCCCCCCACCCCCCAGGACCTGGTGAACGCGTACCGCTGTGCGTGCGCTCCTGGCTTCACGGGGGACCACTGCGAGCAGGACGTGGACGAGTGTGTGAGCGCGCCCTGCCTCAACGGCGGCCAGTGTCAGAACGAGGTGGACGGCTTCAAGTGCCTCTGCCTCGCCGGGTTCTCCGGAAACCTCTGCCAGGTGAGCGAGAGAAGGGCCACGCGCGCAAACGAACGAACAAAAAAAAATACATGCAGGGATATAGCGGGCCCCCTGAGCGTTGGGGGCCAAACGCCTGGCTTCCAGCTGTAGCTCTGCAGCGTCACTGGCCCCGCGATGCCGCCAGTAATAGTCGCTCTGTCTCTTCTGGGTTTGTTGTAAAAAAAAAAAAAAAAATAGTTTTCACTGTTCCCCACCCTCTTAAATGGTCGTTGTTCCACCGTCCTGACTTACAAAGAAGAGAAAAAATGGGAGCTGGGAGGGCTTTGTTTGGAGGCTGCTCTTGGCGGACGCCGGGTACATTCCTACACTGAAAGCCCAGACTCAGAGGACGGCTCTTATGTCTGCCTCACCTCCTACACGCCCTCCCTCCTCTCCCCCTCCTCTCCCTCCCCCCGTCTCTCTCTCGCAGTCCGTCTGTGTCTCTCGCAGTCCGTCTGTGTCTCTCGCAGTCCGTCTGTGTCTCTCGCAGTCCGTCTGTGTCTCTCGCAGTCCGTCTGTGTCTCTCGCAGTCCGTCTGTGTCTCTCGCAGTCCGTCTGTGTCTCTCGCAGTCCGTCTGTGTCTCTCGCAGTCTGTCTGTGTCTCTCGCAGTCCGTCTGTGTCTCTCGCAGTCCGTCTGTGTCTCTCGCAGTCTGTCTCTCTCTCTCGCAGTCCGTCTGTGTCTCTCGCAGTCTGTCTCTCTCGCAGTCTCTCTGTGTCTCTCGCAGTCTCTCTGTGTCTCTCTCTCTGTCTCTCTCTGCGTCTGTCTCGCTCTCTCTCTGTCGCTCTCCGTCCCTCTATTTTCCTCTTTCCCTTTGTCCCTCTGTCTCCCCCCCCCCCCCCCCCCCTCTCTGTCTGACTCCCCTCTGTGCCTCTCTCTCCCCGTGTCTCTCTCTGTCTCCCCTCTAAGTGTTTATGCGTGTGCTCCTCTGCTGGCACGGCCCACCGTCAGGGAGGCCTCGCTCATCTATCATGTCTGTCTCCTGGACTCACCCCTCTCCCCCTCTCTCCCCCCAGCTGGACGTGGACTACTGCCTGCCCAACCCGTGTCAGAACGGCGCGGCCTGCTTCAACCTGGCCGACGACTACTACTGCGCCTGCCCCGAGGACTACGAGGGCAAGAACTGCTCGCACCTCAAGGACCACTGCCGCACCACCACCTGCAAAGGTAACCAGCCTCTCCCCGTCGCCTCCCCCTGCTCCTTAGGACCACCGGGGGGCTCAGGGGGTCCCCGCCCACCCCCTAGAGGTAGAAACGCTGAGTAAGACGAGGCTACGACGTGAGCCTTTGCTTTCTCGTACTGGAGCTACTAATAGTAGTAGTATAAAACAAAATAAGGGCTGTTGTGTGTGTGGGTTTCCTTAAAAGCCCCCCCTCCCCCCAGGAGACCTTTTCCAGCCAGTCTCCCCCCCCCCCCCCCCCCCCCCCCCTCCCTTTTACTTCTCAGAATATCTGGCACTAGGCTGATCACACTGTGTTCAGAGTAATGACTTGGTGGGTAACCCCCCTTTTACTCTGTGTGTGTGTGTGTGTGTGTGTGTGTGTGTGTGTGTGTGTGTGTGTGTGTGTGTGTGTGTGTGCGGCAGCCTGATTCCAGATACTGTGTGATTTCTCTCTGCTCTTGGCAGGAATTACATGATTACAGGGTGGAAAGGGGGGTGTTGGGGGGAGCAAATGCAACCCCGACTCCTAAGTGCTCCAGACACTCAGAGAAGCAGGCAGGGGGGAGGGGGGAGGGGGGGTTTAGATCCCAGTGAATCGGTTCTGAAAGCAGAACCGATCCAGCTTATCGCCGCCAGCTCGTCATGGCTTTTCCATCGCCTTGCTCGGAGCGCCGGAACGATCCAATCAGAGAACAGCAGAAACTAACGAACCACTACACTTATATTTATTTTTCCCTTCCCTCGTCTCTGGCACGGATGTTTTCCTCTATACACCCCTCCCCTCCCCACCACCACCACCACCACCCTCTCACCTCCATCCATGTTGACGGTTCTGCTTTCTGTACTAACTCCCCATCTCCCCCCCGCCCCCCCCCCCCCCCCCAGTGATCGATAGCTGCACGGTTGCCGTGGCGTCCAACAGCACGCCGGGTGGGGAGCGCTACATCTCGTCCAACGTGTGCGGGCCCCGGGGTCGCTGCCGGAGCCAGGCCGGGGGCCAGTTCAGCTGCGAGTGCCAGGAAGGCTTCAGAGGCACATACTGTCATGAGAGTAAGCACGCGTACACACATACGCATAGTTACACGCACACACACACGCATCTATGCACGCACGCACACACATGCATGCACATATGCACACACGCGTGCCTATGCACACACACGCGTGAACATACATACACACATGCACGCATGCACGCATGCGAAAGACCATATACACACACGCTCGTGTTACACACATGCATACATGTGTGCACTCACAAGCACACGCACACGCATGCACTCATTCTCACATCCAAATCACTCAAACACATAACGTTTTGGGTGTTTCCATTCCATCAGTGGCGTCCGGCAAAGGGGGCTGATTTTTTTTTTTTATAAGGGTGTAACCCAAGTTTGGCTAAATGGGAATGTGGGGGTTTGAGTGAATAAATCGGCCGAATGACACCACTAAGGGAGTGGGTAAGTCCCTGGATATGCCAGGAGGAAAGTTCGCATTTCTTCCTGTTACTTTGTCAAATGAACACTTTTTTCTACTTTTTTTTCTCCTTCTCTTCGGAAACAAATCAAATCTAATTTGTATTTGAAAAGGAGCTAACCGCTGACTAAAGAGCTAACTTGTGTAACAAGCTAACTCAGTTAAAGGCTACCTCATCTAGCACAGGCCTTACTCAGTCAAGCTAAAGGCTAACTCAAACTAAGGGCTATCTCAGTCAAGCTAAGGGCTAACTCGAGGAAGAAGGCTGACTGGAAACTGTGTCATGTGTGTTCCCCAGACATTAACGACTGTGAGAGTAACCCGTGTTGCAATGGCGGCACCTGCATCGACAAAGTCAGCGTGTACCAGTGCATCTGTGGCGACGGCTGGGAGGGAGAGCACTGTGAAATCAGTAAGTGATCACATACACACACGAATGCGGACACACGCGCAGGCGAACGCCACATACACACACTGTCAATGACGTACACAGTCGGTCACTGACGCAAACTCACAAATTGGCTGATGTACACAAACGGTCGCAGACGCACACACACACTGTCGTTGACGCAAACACACTGTCACTGACACGCAAACACACACACACACACACACACACACACACACACACACACACACACACACACACACACACACACACACAACCATCTTCGCACACACATCTTCATCTTGGCACGCATACACCCAAACCGTCTCGACGCAAATGTACAAAAACGTCAACGCAACCGACGCTCGACTCCCTCCACTGAAGCAGAAGTCGACTTCATCACGATCAAACCCAAACCTGACCCGCGGACCCTTGATAACGGTGTTCAGAGACGTGGAGCTCAGGGAACCTAACCCAACACGCCCTCCCCCCCCCCCGCAGACATCGACGACTGCAGCACCAGCCCCTGTCACAACGGAGGGACCTGTCGAGACCTGGTCACCGACTTCTTCTGCGAGTGCAAGAACGGCTGGAAGGGGAAGACCTGCCACTCCCGTAAGATCACCCCCCCAACTTGCCCTTTTCATCCCCACACACGCATAACACAACAAGTGCGCCCCACCTGTCTACCTGCCTGGCTGTCTGTTCCTACAGGCTCCTGGTATGCGCGTGAGGTCTCCATGGGTATAATCAGCCTAACAGCCCGTCCCCGTGCACACGCCCACACACACTACAGCACGCGCACACACACAATAGCACGCAGACACATCGTCTGAAGCCGCCGCCGCCCCCCGCCGCTAACGACTGACTTGTGTGTGTGTTCCCTCCTCCTCCTCCTCCTCCTCCTCCTCCTCCTCGTCCTCCTCCAGGGGAGAGCCAGTGTGACGAGGCGACCTGTAACAACGGGGGCACGTGCCACGACGAGGGAGACGCCTTCCAGTGCAAGTGTTCCCCGGGCTGGGAGGGAGCCACCTGTAACATAGGTGAGGTCCGGAGGGCGCGCGCTCCTGCATCTGCCGCCGCCGCCGCCGCCGCCGTCATTGCCTACTACCAACACACTCAACAATACCTACCGCCAACGCCGCCACCATCATGGCCACCCAATTCCTGGTGGTTTACACGCAGAGTGTATAGACTGGCGGAGGTTGTGTTGTTGTGGGTGGGTGTGTGTGTTTTAAATGGAATAGACTGAAGAGGGAGTTGAGTCGCGGAAGGAGACCTTTTTTTGTTAATGGTTGGTTGGGTGTGGTTGGGGGGTCTGTATGAGGTCGGGCAGACTCGTTTTATGCCTGAATCTTTCAGATCTTCTAAGGTACACACCGATGTTAATCTCAGTCAACACCTCCAGCCTCTTTATCGCCCTCTGCGCTGCGTCTGCCCATGTTTTGACAGGCTGTATGATAAACAGCCCTCTCGCTTCGTTTCCTCATAATACTTTCCCTCACTTAAGGAATGCTAATTGCCCTTAAAGGGCAGATAAAAAAAAAGGCTGCAAGCCCTTCTTTAGACGGCTATAAATCATTAGGAACGCCGATGCTCAGATAATCCACTTGGCCCGAGTGGTAGACAGACCTCGATTAAACACTTCTCTCCCTCTCTCCCCCCCGTCTCCCTCCCCCTCAGCCAAGAACTCAAGCTGCCTGCCCAACCCCTGTGAGTACGGGGGCACCTGCGTGGTCAGCGGAGACACCTTCACCTGCGTCTGCAAGGAGGGCTGGGAGGGCCCCACCTGCACCCAGAGTGAGTTCCCCCCCCCCCCCAGTCCCTCGGGAGTCCCGGAATCTCATTGCGGGATTCCGAGGGTGTCTGTCTCCCCCGGTCTCCCCCTTGTCTCTGGCGGCGTGCTATTTATGGCCATGAGAAGAAGCATAAAGGGAGGGATTCCAAAAACATAAAGAAAAGTGGAGGCAGATGTTTCTGCAAACACCCCCCTCTCCCCCTCTCCCTCCCTCCCTCCCTGTCCCAGCCCCTAACACACACACACACACACACACACACACACACACACACACACACACACACACACACACACACACACACACACACACACACACACCCCTCTTGCATTCCTGTCCAAACAGTGTCATGAAGGCATGTTTTACAGACTTGCTCCATTTATATTTTTCTCCTGGCTCACACACACACATACATATACACACACACACATATATATACACACATACATGCACATATATACAAAAACACATACACACACACACGACTGATGAAGGTAGAGTCTCGGTGTCGGGGGCGAGACTCTTTGATTGATGGATTGATTGACTGATAAGCTTCGGGGGGGGCGGGGGGAAATCTGCCCCTCCGGCTCAGCCAATCCCTGCCCGCCTTGTCACGTGCCTCCCGTCGCTCCGACGAGTGTTATGAAAGAGTTAACCCGTGCTTAAAACGCAAACAGACTTTTGCTTTCTCTCCTTTTGTCTGTCTCCCTCAGATACCAACGACTGCAGTCCCCACCCATGGTAAGTGGACTCTCTCTCTCTCTCTCTCTCTCTCTCTCTGTCTCTGTCTCTCTCTCTCTCTCTCTCTCTCCAATGAGATATCTCATTATCCTGCTCTCTTCTTTCTCCCTTCCATTACATATCTAATTATAACGCTCTCTCTCCTTTTTCTTCCACTACATACCGTCCTATCTCTCCCTGACTTTGAACTACATCCACGGTTATCTGTCATTCGTGAACTTCAATCACCCAGCTCCCCATTGTGGAGCCGCCAAGGCCCTCTCCTCAGGCCACGCCTACAGCCATTTTAAAACCTGTCAAAAAACAAACAAATGCCTCACAACAACACACACACAGCGTCTGATTGGCCCCAATTACCCGATGAGTAGGCGCCGAAATATGCATTGCGTATAGGGGCACGCCGACCACGAGTGTGGCATCCCTTTGGCGCCTCAGCCGTGAACCCGCCCCTGTTTCTTCCGTCTTCCCTCTAACCGTCCCGCCTGGGTTGTGTTTTTTTCCTTGTCCTCTGCAGCTACAACAGCGGCACATGTGTGGACGGAGACAACTGGTATCGCTGCGAGTGTGCCCCGGGCTTCGCAGGACCGGATTGCCGCATCAGTGAGTACTACCGCCGCACCGCCACCAGGGCGGCGCCGTTCTGTGTTGGCGTGTTAATGGGGATCGAAGATGTTTGTGGGGCCTCTGCTGTAGTTGGTCGAACGGTCAAAGTTTTATAAAAACCTTATGTACGCAAGACTGCATGGCAAAAATAAAAAACGAAATTTTCGTATTCAATTTTTTTATTATAAATGTTTATCTTTAATACGTGCCTGAATTGAATAAACCTCAGTGAGTAATCGCAGGCTCACTATTTGGCGTGCATAAGGTCCCATTGCTGTTCCAATGAGGCAGCCCTAACCTCGGTCAGAGCCCCGGGTTGACAGAGTGACCGCCCCAGCACCGTCTAGCCCGGACCTGTCTCGCCGGCTAATTTCCCTGGTCTTTGGGGGTAGCGGTGGTGGTTGGGGGGGAGAGGGTTGGGAGGGGCTTACAGGGCCGTCGGCTAATCAGCCGTGCTCCCTGACACTGATTACTCAGATTGTTTTCCCTCTTAAAGGCTTTCAGATGGCCGCATTCCTTCCCATTGGGAAAGACTTTGTTCTGCTAAGTCCAGCCTGTAGCTCTCTCTCTCCGCATACCTGCTAATGAAGGAGTTTTAATATCGACCCACGCGGAGCCCCGCCTCTATCCCAGCCCTGTTTACTTGTCTTTTTATGAACTGCGTGTACATGTGGTTCGGATGATACGCGAGGACTTTACCCTTAAATTGCCTTTTTGGGGCTGGATTGAGCGATGGGGGGAGGGTACCCGCCGTTTGTGTGTGTGTCTCCGCTGGCCCTTGGGGCTCCAGGCCTCTGACAGTTTTAACGTCCTTGCTCTCCTCTCCCTCCGCTGTGCAGACATCAACGAGTGCCAGTCGTCCCCTTGTGCCCTCGGCTCCAGCTGCGTGGACGAGATCAACGGCTACCGCTGCCTCTGTCCCCCAGAACGGACGGGCGCCCAGTGTCACGAAGGTGTGCACACGCACTCACTCACTCACTCGCGCGTTCACTCACTCACACACTCACTGACACCGAGTCACTCAGACTCGGTTGCTCAGACTCGGTCACTCACTCACTCACTCATTCGGAATCACTTACTCAGACATGCACGCACTCGTTCACTCAGGCTCACTCACTCACTCAGACACTCACTCACACACTCGTTCACTCACTCAGACTCACTCTCTCACTCACTCACTCACTCACTCAGACACTCACACACTCGTTCACTCACTCAGACTCACTCTCTCACTCAGACTCAGTCACACTCACTCACTGATTCACTCAGACTCACTCACACACTCTTGCGCTCACAAGTTCACACAAAGCATACTGCCATTCAAGAACCTGTTCTCGATCAGCCAGGTTCTAACGTGTTGGCGTGCGTTTGCGTTACAGTGACGCGCCGCAACTGCAGCGTCAACAATCGGGTGGCCCCGGACGGCGCCCGTTGGGACGAGGACTGCAACACCTGCCACTGCGCCAACGGAAAGGTGGCGTGCACACGGGTAGGTGGTCCAACGCTCTTCATCAACCCATCCCACCCCTTATTATTCCATATGTCCGCGGTGGACGTGGCACGGCGTGTGCGGTCAGCGATCCGCTTGGGGCCGCGTTCCCGTCCTGAAGCCTAAGCATCATGTCCCCCACACCCACTTCTATAAGATGGCGCACGTTTGTTTGGTTGTGTCTCTTTTAGGAAAGACACAGCCGTTTGTGTCCACGGTGAGTGGTCACACACCGGACCGACTTGAGTGTTCTCAGTATAAGACGTTTCTAGCGGCCGTAGTTTGACTCCTTGAATCGCACTCAAAGGCAACAGGACCGGCTCGTCTTCTGGCCTGCAGTCTGCGGGGGGGTGGAGTTCTAAACACTCCCGTCTCTGTGAGGGGAAACATGTTTTGAAAGGAACTACAGCGCCGCTGTCAAAAGTCTGTTCTCCAGCGTTGTTTCGTAATCGGGTCGAAATGCATCGGGTTCAGAAATTAGAAGTGTAGAAAGGTCGGGGCAAGGGGGGGGGGGGGGGGGGGTTGGCTCTGGGTTGAAGAAGGGGTGTCTTGGCTCAGGCAGTGTATTCTCATTGTCGGTGACATCCCCCTCCCCGAAGAGAAGAAGTTTATCTTAGGATCCATTGATTCAGGGCTGGCAGGTACGCTCACTCTATCAAGAGATATATCCGCATGGATGCACAAGGGCTGCGTTTGCAGTAACAAAGTGTATATTTTGCTGCGGTGTTGGCTGCCGTTTCAGTGATGCGAAGAAGAGGACGAGGCCAACATGGCCGAGGTTTTGAATCAAAAGCTGTGTTTTGTTAACAAACACGAAACAAAAGAACGACTGTAGGGACCCACTTTAATTCATAAAAAAAAAAAGAGAAAACATATACGACAAGATGTAATTGTGGCTTTATCTGGAGATTTGAAATGTTTATTATAAGGCTTCACTTTTTAAGGAGTAGGTTTGGTTAGAAAAACACAGAGAAATTCCAGGCGGTACTGCAGCGAGACCGGTGAGCAGCCGAGGAGTCCAGGGGACGTCCTTTCACCCCGCTCACCCGCAAGGCGTCAGCGATAAAACTTGAGCTTGGCGGTGAAGAACTCGCTGTGATACCCCCCCTCGGGGGACGGCATGTGGCTCAGGAGGTAGAGCGGGTTGGCTGGTAACCGGAAAGTTGCTAGTTCGATCCCCGGGCTCCTCGTAGCACGAGTGTCGAGGTGTCCCTGAGCGAGACGCCTCACCCTGACTGCTCCCGACCAGCTGGCTGTCGCCCTGCATGGTCGACACCGCCGTCGGTGTGTGACTGTATGCATGAATGGGTTAATATTAGGCAATATTGGAAAGCGCTTTGAGTGGCCACTGGTTAGGAAAGTGCTGTATAAATGCAGTCCATTTACCAATTCTTGGCCAGGTCATTCTTGGAAAATAGATTTTAAGCTCAATGAATTTTCGCCTGGTTAAATAAATGATATTGATCGATTTCCTTGTCTGCCTGGTCCAGATGTGGTGTGGCCCCAAGTCCTGCCAGCTGGGCGCCAAGGGCCGGGGTGGCTGTCCCTCGGGCCAGAGCTGCGTGCCCGTCCGGGAGGACCACTGCTTCGTCCGCTCCTGCGTGGGCCTGGGGGAGTGCTGGCGCTCCAGCCTGCCCCCGGCCACGCCCAAGTGCCACCCCAGCTCCACCTACCAGGACAACAGCTGTGCCAACATCACCCTCACCTTCGACAAGGACACCCTGCCCAAGGTGAGCGGGCCTGAGAGGGGGGGAGTAAAAGGTTAAAAGGTGGTGGTGGTGGTGGTGGTGGGCGTTGGGGTGGTTTTTCCGGCCTCCACCCTAATTTTCCACCGGTACATTTTGTTTTTAGGGTGTTTTTACTTTTGAAATTAGTCTGAGAGATCGGGTTTTAAGGACTGCTCGGCTGCCCCCTTTCTGGGAAATAACTTTCCAGCAGACTCTCTCTTCCTCTCCCCGTCTCGGCCTTTCCCTTGCTTTCCCCCGTGCTCCCTGTCTCTCTCTCGCTCTGTCTCTGTCTGTGTTTGTGTGAGTCTGCCTGGCTCTCTCGCTTGCTCGTGGAGGATCCTGTCAAGAATAGGTTCCAGGGAGAAAAAATGGCGTGTATAGGGTGAGAGTGGGCTTGGGGTTGGGGGGGGGAGGGGGGATGGTCTCTAGGCCTATTCCCGACGTCTTACTGCCGGCATTAGCCCGACGTTCCCAGCGAACTAAACACACTCGGGACTCCTGCCAACCAACGGGCCCCCGCATCCCCCTTATGACCCGACCACACCGTAAGACTAGTCCCAGGATCCCACGTCTTCGGACTGCAACGGGACCGCCGGCGCTCCTGCCACCACACGGCTCCGGCCGGGCCAGCCCCCTAACAAGCATGACAGCCGATGGTGACAAGCATATGAGCCTGTGGTCCTGGGCCTGGGGGAGCCTCGGAGACTGGCCAACACGCGCTCTAGTTTTCTTTTTGCATTCCCTTGTTCTCTCCCGTCTGTCGTCTGCCCGCGCGTCACGTACGTTGCTCTGGCTAACGCGTAAAGCACGCATGAGGGTACATTCGTGACCATCCGTGAGTGCAGGGAAAAGAGTCGGGTGGCGGTTAACTCATGGTGTAGTAATCCTTAACCGTGATGGTGTTCATGTTAACTGAGGTATTCATTGTGGTGATAAGCCATCTAATAACGCGTATGACTCCCGTTAACTCATGTTAATCCATGTTTATTTAAAGCGCCCGTATTGAAAAGGGTGAAAGTCCTCTTCCTCCCCTCTCTAACGTAGTGTGTCCCTTGCTCTGTGTTCAGGGCCTGACGGTGGAGCAAGTGTGTAAGGAGCTCCGGAACCTGCACATGGTGAAGAACCTGTCCCTGGAGCACTCTGTGTCCGTGTCGTGTGAGCCGTCGTCCTCCGCCGGCAACGAGATCCACGTCTGCATCGTGAGTAGTCCACTGGATGGGGCGGGGGGGGGCCCAACCCAATGTTGGATCGACTTGAAACAAATCCACGTCCTAGTTGATTTGTTTCAAGTTCGCCTGCTTCCTGTATGAAAGGAAGGTGGATCATTCAACGTCGCTGTTGTCGATACTCAAATTACATCCTGTTTTGGAGGTAGATTTAGCCAAAACATATCTGGGTGGGGACAACAAGTCAACTCAAGCAGAAGGAAACCGCAATCAATCCTTTTCCAACCGCTTTTCAGTAAATGATGACACCCTCTCTCTCTCTCTCTCGTCTGATTGGTCTGTAGTCCATCGAGGACCACCGGTTGGACAGGAGCCCGATCAAGGAGCTCACGGACCGCATGGTGGACCTGGTCAACAAGCGCAGCGGGAACGACACCGTCATCTCCTCCATCAAGGAGCTGCGGGTGCTGAGTCTCGACAAGACAGGTAGGCACCCCGACCCGGGACAGTCGCTCAGCCGACCGTTTGAGTGGCACCACACGCTGGCAAAGTGCCGGCTTGTAGGTTCCTTAAGAGGTTGAGAATCTATGGAGCGCCAAGGTCCAGCGATGCATCTCACACTCTCTCACACACTCTTTAACGACCCCACCCCACCCCCACGCACCTTCCATTCACGCTGTTTAATTCTCACTGGCTATTACAACAGAGAGTCATCCTAGCCAGGGCTGGGCTGGAAAGGCCAAAGCCTTCCTGGCGACAGTTAGCCCATCCTGGCTCCGAGTCGCAGCCGTCTGGAGACACGGAGACATTTGTTGTTAAGGCTCTGGCCTCTTTGTGTCATTCATCATCAAGGTGACGCACACTTTCCCCCCCCCCGCCTGTAAACGGTCCGCAGATCTGTTTACGCACGTGGCTACTTTCCAACAATGTAAATCTCTAAATATAATTGAACGTAAACCAATTTGGTGTGCATGCGTGTGTTTTTGAAACATTTGGTGGATGCTTTCATCTGAAGCCTCTCACGATAACGCGAGCGCACAGACATATTTGGCACGGGTGACCCTCGTGGGAATCGACCCTGGCAGTGTAAATGCAACGCTCCAACCCCGACTCCCACCTCTGGCGCTGGTGATGTGTGGCCCAAAGCAACCCCAGCAGCAGCAGCAGCAGCAGCAATATCTCACCCTGGGTGTGTTCTCTGTCCTCCCCTCAGACTACCTGGTGCCGCTCCTAAGCTCCGTCTTCATCGTGATCTGGGTCCTGGTGTTCGTGTCGCTCTTCTTCTGGTGTGTGCGGCGCCGGCGAAAACAGGGCGGCCACGGCAGCAGCAACGGCGGCGTGGGCTCGGTGTCGTCGCCGGGCTCGGAGGACAACACCACCAACAACGTGCGCGAGCAGCTGAACCAGATCAAGAACCCCATCGAGAAGCACGCCGGACTGTCGGTGGCCATCAAGGAGTACGAGGACAAGAACGCCATCATCGCCAAGATAAGGACAAACCACCCCGACCCGGGGGACGACGACGACAAGGAGAGGCACCCGCCCAAGGCGCGCTTCGCCAAGCAGCCGGCGTACGCGCCGGTGGAGCGCGACGACAAGGCGTCGGCGGGGGTGCTGTCGTCGGCGGCGGCGCCGGGCAAGCAGCCCAACTGGACTAACAAGCAGGACAACAGAGACCTCGAGACGGCCAACAGCATCAACAGGATGGACTACATCGTATAGCACGCAGACCGCTGAGGTTGCTGTGCAACCGAGCCCGATGCCTTTTTTACAAAAGCCCCGCCGCAGTTGGTGGGTCGGAAACGAGAAAACAAAGAAACGAAAAGAGCGAGAGAGGAAAAACGGAAAAAAAAAAAAACAACGAAAATTAAGGGGGACTGTTTTTTTGGATGTGTAGTTCCTATACTGTAGCGTCACCGCCTGGCCCCGCAGTTAGTATTTTTTGCATCTGTTCCCCGTGTTAATTTAAGTTTTGACAAGCTGGCTTACACTGGCAGTGACGGTTGCTTCGGTTGGCTGGGAACACTAGGCACTGATACACATTTCATTACAAGTGGACCCCCGTGTCCTGCTATACATTTCATTTCTATCCATTCGGTGGGACGTTTTTGTTTTTTTTTCAATCGGTCCTCCTCTTTTCAGCATCGTTTAAAAATAGCCTGTAGTTGTAATTGTTGTACAATGACTAAAAGTGTCGATCACGCGTCAACACCACAGCTGAAATATTTGTAGTGTATGTTTGAATTTTGCCTGGGTGATGAACAAATACTTCTGTTTGGAGAAGATGCCTTTTTCAGCTTTAGACCTCAGCAACTGTCAAAACATAAGATAGATCAACTTTATTATTTATTTTTAAAAGCAAATTGGGGGAGGGAGCGAGGGGGGGGGTCACGGTCAGCAGTCGCTGCCAATATGAAGAATTTATGTGTCGATTTAGAATATGTAGATATGTACATTTCCTTTTATTAATCAATGTGTATATTTGATTTATTAACTTAATAATCAAGAGCCTTAAGATATCATTCCTTTTTATTTATATGTTCTGTCTAGAGTTTGAAGGTTTTGATGGCTGTGGAATTTTTTTTTTTCTTCCCCCAATTTTTGTTTTTTAAACAAAATGCGTTCTTTTAAATGGTAATTTCACATTTCGAAGAAGACGAGAAACTTACGGCCTGTTTTTGTCTTCTTTATCGTTTCCATGTTGGACATTTCATTCACCTAGTTTTTTTTTTAAAAGCGCAAGGGCCTCTCTACTGTGACTGATGTTAGAGGAGTGACAGGAGCTTCTCAGAGGAACGGCTGTTGTGACTGTAGAGGTGGCAGACATATTGCTTGCCCCCCCAACCAGAAAACTAAACAAAACACTTAAGGGAACAAAAATCCATTAGCAGCTTACAATAGTTAACCTTTTGACCTTTTGTGGCCATTGTCGAAAATTCGCTGACACCAAAAGTGAAAATTGCAAAACGACACACCGCAACTCTCTTCTGCCTTAGTTCTCGTTGGAAGAGCAGGGGAGGGATGGGAACATTCGGATCCAATACACTGCCTTGTTCTGCAGGAGTTCTGTGCTTTCTGCGCACACGGTTTTTTTTTTTACCCGTTTTTTTTTAAGTAAGGCTCTTAAAAGACAAACATGTTTTATCTCATCCGTTAAACCTATGAGATCATGGCAAAAATTTTGTCCTTTCGTTTTTTTTTCCTTTGACTCTTGTGTTACGAATTTGAGGAGTATTTGTGTTGATCTGGCAATATATTTTTGAAAAAGTCATATTTATTAAATATTTTGTATGAAAAGAGAATTAAAGTGTCTGTTCTGGAGATTGAGTGAGAGTCTGTCTCCCATGCTTAGCGTCTAAACACGTCTCGACATTACAACAAGGTTTTCCTCAGTCGCCGAAATCGCTGTGGGAACTGCGGCCTGCAGGAACTTCAGACCCAGAGAAGAACCCTCTGTCTAAATGTGTTTACAACTAATTGCATTGCAGCAAAACAAGCTCCGCATTAATCTTCTGACTGCCAGAGACGAGACATTGTGACAAAAATATCCTCGTTCCTCATGATCCACGAGACAATGGCGGTCTTGTTGCCCGACCAGTTGGGCGGCGGAAAACGAACCTCTCTCCCATGCTGCACAACCTGAGAAACCTTGGGTCTAAACGTGTCGTCAGACCAGGTTTCACAGCGCCGGGGACCGCGGGATCGCTTTAAAGGGATTACCGATTATTGCGACAGATTACCGACACCTCTTCAGAGTGGCTTGGGAACACGTTAGGAGTTAAAATGGCGGGATCACTTAGCGATAATCCACCGTCTTGTCTCTTCCTTGATCAGGACGATGCAGTTGGATCAAGGGACCTCTGGGAAGGGACCGCGAGATGCTTCCGGGCTCGGGTTACCCAGCCACTTCACTTGAAACACCGTGGAGGCCCCAGCTCATTTACTACATGGCCTTTCCTTAACGGTGTCGGGGAGCATTTCGAATTCAGGCCTAGCAGTATTGTGTACCGGGGTTGCTGTAAACAAATGGCAACGGTACGGCGATCCAGAAAGACTCGGGGAATCCTTTTACATGGAAAAACGTAATTATTCAAAACCTTGCAAAAAAACTATTTTCCGTAAAAGAAATACCAAATTATGTATTGAGAAAAGTGTTCACAGGCCCACTTGATGACTCATCTAGTGGAACGTCTTAGGTCTTGACTGAAGTATGCCTTTTTGGCCCCTAGCGGTCTAATGTAGGATATCTTCCTTTGTATCCCTGCATGCGAGTGTGGGTTTGCCTATGGAGTCAGTGGCTGTACCAAGAGCTACACCTTAACATCCAGCAGCAGAGCCAGCCATTACCACAGAAACCCCAACTATTCCTTCACTGCAACTCGCATTTTTGCTGTGTTTTCTCGCGAAAAGGGTTTCACGTTCTACTACCGTTTAAAAAGATCCCCTCGTTCAAAAAAAGAGCTCGTTCAAAAAAAGAGTAGAAATGAGCATGAATAAATATCAACCATGAAAATACAAAAAGGATTCTTTGACACAATCCCCGAAAAACAAAGCGGGGTGATGAAGTAAAAAGTGGAAACAGGAATCCTTCTCCCACCACAACGTCAGCGAGGAAACTGGCGGCTTTTCAGACGCGTAGGAGCCAGTGTTTCAGGCGAGGAGCCATGACGCACTGCAGTGGCTCCTGACTGTCTGTAAACCCCCATCTTTAACACAAAACCAAATACAAACTCCAATTAAAGGTTTTTATTCACTTTAATTCGTAAGCCCCTTCCTGACCACCGCTACATCTGGGTAGAGACGAGAAGCCGTTTCAACTATTTGACAAAAAGCAAAACTCAGTCACGTGTCGATATCCACAAGATGTTAAGCATTTTATTTGTTTGTGTGTGAGTGCATGTCTGGTTAAGTGAAGGGGCTGGAATGTGAGGAGGGGAGTGTGTCAAATATGTGTGTGTGTGTACATGCATAAGCACAGTGATTAGAACAACATGGGAATAAGTGCGTCTGCATGTGTGTGTAAGTAAGTGGATTCCGCACAAGGCACGTGTAACAAAAGCAAAAAATGTAATTATATGTCAAGTGTGTGTAGGCTGTTAGAGTTTAGACACACACACGGAGGAGATAACATCTAACCTGACACCATGTTAACTGCCACAACATACAGAATCAATCAGCGACACTGTAACCCCACACTCAGGTCCTCTTCAGCCGTCGCAGTCTGGACGTCCTGGGCACATTCTCTCTCCCCTGCTCCCCCCGGAGCGTGGGTCTGGAACTAATAGCCGTGCCCGGGGACGGGGCCCTGACAGATGGGCCCCTCAGACTTGCGGCCGGCCTGTTTTGGTCTGTCTGCTCCGTGCCGTTGCTGGTGAGGGGGAGCCCGGAGTCCCGTCTCCCTGGAGTAAGCAGCGCCGCTTCCCCTGTGGTTTCTTCGGGGCCCGGGGAAGCCGAAGACGCTGCCTTGGCTTCTGCCGGGGGAGGGGGGGGTGACGGCGGCGGGGGACACGGAAGAGGAGGAGGGAGATGGTCACGACCTGAGGTCTGGGAGGAGCCGGCGATGGCGAGCTGCGGTGGCGGAGACACACCTGGAGAGGCTCCAAGGCACGTCCTCTTGGCGCTGGGCGTGAGGGGCTCCCCGGTGACGCTGCAGGCCTTGGCCCGTTTGCCGCCTCGGGTCTTCTGCGCCGGCCCCTGCTGGGAGGGGGAGGAGGAGGAGGAGGAGGAGGAGGAGGAGGAGACGGTGGCGCCGTGGGGTCTGGCCCGGGGCTCCTTCTGAGAGGGAGCGTTCCTCCTCTTCCTGCGCCTCCTCTCCTCCACCACCTGGACCTGGGGGTCCACTGGGGAGGTAAGGCGGGTCTGCCGCTCAGGGATGGAGATCTCTGCAGGACTG
This sequence comes from Pollachius pollachius, assembly GCF_949987615.1. Taxonomy (NCBI): domain Eukaryota; kingdom Metazoa; phylum Chordata; class Actinopteri; order Gadiformes; family Gadidae; genus Pollachius; species Pollachius pollachius. The sequence continues at coordinate 5,633,446 of NC_136935.1, forward strand.
GATACCTTCTCCTGAGGGACGGATTCAGGCTCAGGGCGCTCGACAAGCCTAGGGTGCCGTCCAGGGCCAGTGTGCTCTACCACCTTAGGGTGCTGTCCGGGGCCCTCCACCACCCCAGGATTCCCAACAACCTCAGAGTGCTGTCCAGGGTGCTCTGCCACCCCAGGGTGCTCTAGCACCCAAGGACGACCTCCCACCTCAGGGAGCTGTCCCACCCCTGGGTTCCTGCCCACCTCCGGGTGCTGTCCAAGGCCACCTCCCACCTCAGGGTGACCTCCCTCCACAGGGTGCTCTACCACTCCCGGAGGCTTTCCAGGGCCAGGGTCCTCCATCACCCCAGGCTGCCCCCCAGCCCCAGGCTTCACCCCCTGGCCTTCAGCGGTGTCTCCTGTGTGAACCGCCCCCCAGCTCCCCGCACCACGGATCTCACTTCTGACACCAACGTGTCTGGCCCTGAAAGAGAAACACGACAACACCAATCAGAGGAGCTTGAAGAAGGACCTACTAGTCTGTGAACCGCGGCACATGCTTCCACTCGGACCGGTGGGGTTGGGGTTGGGGGGGGGGGGGGGGGGGGGTTCTGCATTAGATCATTGCTCACATCTTTTGAAGTGCGCTCCTCTTTGTTTTCACGGAGCTGTTGAGGGGCTCTTGGGTTCCTCCCACTCTGGAAAAATACTCTGAGCGGCTTTGTTCGCCCCGTTCGGTCTGGAGAGGACGAGCACAGAATCAGTGTCAACAAAAAAATATTATTCCTGGCGGCCGCCGAGAAAAGGTCTTGGCGCTGCCTTGGCCTTGTGTCATCGTCTTGGCTCGGGGGCCCAGAGTGCCACATTACTTGTAATACGACTTAATCTCTGAGAGAAGAAATATAACCGGCAAGATGATAACAATTATAGAATAACAAAGTACGACTGAGAGCCAGGGAACAGCTGGCTCCCAGCCCGCTCCCCTTTTCAATGACCGGCTACAGCATAGCAGCTCCTGCCCCAGAGCCCGCGTCGCGAACCGAGCTGGGTTACATGAACCGAGGCGCGCAGTTTAACCGCTATACCGAGGCTACGATGAGTTACACTGAAATACTGGAGTTCCATCCTGTCCCCAGAGTCATGCAGCGACACCCCGCCTCTGGCAACAGAGGACGAATCCTCTGCATGACTGACGTTGTTCTAGAACACCACTTCAAAGCTTCACAAGGGAACCAATCTCCAGGCCGTCCAGGCTAGGCTCTCTGCCTCAACAGTCTCTGCTCTGACAGTCTGAGAGTGATGTTGGCTCTCGGGGGCAAACAGTTGCTGTTGACAAGTGAAAGGGAAGATTAAGGAAAGCGCAACGACACATAGTCAATGCAGTGGGACGGATGCATAGAAAAAAGGGAAGGTTGACTCCATAATAACCACAAATGTAAAGGAGAGTAGACTGGTGGCTTTTAAGCTAGTATTTACTCTACAGGGTTTTGTGTGTGTGTGTGTGTGTGTGTGTGTGTGTGTGTGTGTAAACAGTGTTTGCATCCCTGTTCACTGTCATGGAAAAAAAATGTTTTAGGTTAACTTTGCCAGTTAAAAGAGGCAAAAAGTTCACTAGACACACATACTTTGAAGTCCCGTTCATATTGGGCCGGTCGACCTCTGGAGCAGAACAAGGGGAGATTGGATCCCACCAATGTGTGCCTTCAACAGGCCACTAATAAAAGGTTAATCATGTCTCCTTCACTTGGCTGAACCCAAAAAGACCGGTGCCTGAACACAGGGGAAGGCCTGCGTGTGTGTCTCTTTGTGTTTGCACATGCACGTGTTTGTGTGTGTGTGTGTGTGTGTGTGTGTGTGTGTGTGTTAAGTAAAGAAAATGCAAATAAGCAGCTTTAAAAGCCGATTAGGACTATAATGGCCGAACTTAATGAGCACAAGCTAGCTTGACAAATCAATATAATCCAGTAGCTAAACACTGTGGGAATAGGCTGTTGCGGCTGCTATTTCTGTACTCCACTGCTAACACATTATCATGTATTTATCCATTCCTACTCAACCGTCCTAACAGACTGGTTGTATAACAAACAATATGACTGGTAAACTTTACAAACGTCCAGATCCTGTTACCAGTGCGGCCAGACCAGTTAGTCCCATGTGATGTTGATTAGGCAAAATAATATATCCTTTCGAATTATTTATGACAATACATCAGCACGTTTACAAGGAGCCTGAAGGAAGCGAATGACCCCCGCTCAAAGGCCAAGTTGGGTTACTGTGGCTTGGCAATGGGTGTGTGAAACCCGGGCCAGTACATCAACATGATCTGCAGAACGGCGGACTGGGCGGAGAGATAGAGAATGAGAAGGAGAGAGAGAGGGAGAGAGACAGAGATGGTGAACGAGAGAGAAGGAGAGAGAGAGCGCGAGTGAGAGATAAGGTGAACAAGAAAGACAAGGAGAGAGAGAGAGAGCAAGAGGGAGAGAGAGGGTGAACGAGAGAGAGCGAGACGGAGAGAGCGAGAGAGAGGATGAACGAGAGAGAGAACGAGAGGAGAGAGCGAGAGGGAGAGGGAGAGAGAGGGTGAACAAGAGAGAGAGAAAGTGAACCAGAGAGAGAGAGAACGAGAAGAAAATATATATAGAGAGAGAGAACAAGAGAGAGAGAGAGAACGAGAAGAAAATATATAGAGAGAGAGAGAACAAGAGAGAGAGAGAGAACGAGAGAGAGAGGACGAGAGAGAGATAGAGGACGAGAGAGAGGACGAGAGAGAGAGAACGAGAGAGCGAGCGAGGGTGAGAGGGAGAACAGGAGAACGAGAAAGAGAGGGCGGGGGGGATTCAGCGTGCCCACAAACACAAGAATCCTTAACACAGGAAGTGTTCCACAGCCTCTCCTTTGTGTGGCAATGGAATCAATGTCAAGAGTGTGGGCTGAATAATCTGTCTCAACTCTGCCTCTTTCCTTCCCCTTTCCCTAGCTCCCTCTCTCTCCGATGTGGGACACACACACACACACACACACACACACACACACACACACACACCCCAAAACAATTCGGAAAACCTTTGTGGGTACAATCATTAGCATGGTAATGGCCTGTATATTTGTGGATATGAACTTCAAAGGACAACCCGACAGCAGAAAAACAGTTCCTGGCCGGTTCCTGTGCGCATTTCATCCCAACACTGAGATGAGGAGAGGAGAGCAGAGGGAAAACAACAATGCATATGTTTATTTTCCTTCTGCTCCACAACAAAGAGAGAGAAGGAAAGCGAGAGAGAGAGAGGTACATAGACAGAGAAAGAGAAAGAGAGAAAGAAGAGAGAGACACTGTCTGACAGAGCGAGAGGGACATAAAGGGCCAGAGAGGAAAGAGAGGAAGAGAGAAGAGAGAGACACACAGACAGAGAGAGAACAGAGAGACAGAGAAAGATCATCTATGAAGCGGTTGTGGGAACTGGCCGGCAGGTAAAGTGTGGGAACCGAGGTGGCCTCAGTGGTGCGGTGCAGTAGTGGCCTGTGGTGGTGTCGCCATGGCGACGGTGAATAAGAGGGGGCGGAGCCAAGGGGCTGGTGGTGAATACAAACCCAGAGGCACCGCCGCAACCGCGTCTCCTTCGGCAACCACTCTTTAACCTCTCTCTCTCTCCCTCTCTCGCCCCCCCCCCCCCCCCCCCCCCCCCCACCCCCACCCCAGACCCGGCCACCGCCATCCAGTCTACTCGCCCCCACACGGTGGCTGCGAAACAGCTCTCGTGATGCAACACGTACAGTAGTCTGCCCATGCCCTCCTCCCCTCGTGTGCAGACAACACCGCGCCGGCACACCGGAGACACCACGGCGAGCACATCTGGACGTCAAATCACAAGGATAACGCTGGAAAATAAGGGATGGGGTTCGGGGGGGGGGAAGATATGATTTGGTTTTTACGAGACGCCGTTATCCAAATGTCACGGCCCGCATTTCATTCCGTCTCTGCGTGACCTGTGTGAGGCCGACGTGCCCGACGTCTAACAGATAGCAGATTGTTTCGAGGTGATTCATATACTCCTCTTATACATCCTGAGATAAAGGGGTCGGTAAAAACTGATCTGCAGATCATATCGGGTTATCTTCGTTTTTAATGCTGCTGCTCTTGAACGTAATAGGGCTATTCCGGCCTAATAGACCTTGACAGTGCGGCACTGCTAAGGAAAGCTCTTGGCGTTCCTGGTTTTGGCTTTGGATACTTAACCTCTTCTCAGAATCTGAACAGTATGTATTTAAGTGTGGGCATATATTTGAGATAAGTAGTCTCCATGTCTACTCCTATATCCACTAGAATTATCCAACGTGTTGGAATCAAACGTAATGGTCGTCGCTGCCTGCAGTCTGGTAGGGGCATGTTGGCCCCCGTCCTGGTTAGTTGGTTTACATGTCTGGCGAGGGCTCAAGCCACATTCGGACGATAATATTAGTTTCTCTGGGGGAGCTGTGGTCAATTGTATACAAGTGATGGAGCGGTTATTGGTAGCTGGTGGTCTCACAGGATCAGACTGCATCCCGATCCTATCCCTGCCCCCCGTCCCGAAGGAAATAAAACAGGGTATATAATGTATATTTTTATTGTCACTCTACCATGGGCTCCCTAAAATGGTGTAACTGGGAATTTGTCTATTAATGGTGCGCTATATTGGTTTGCTTTGGAAGGCATTGCAGGAGTTAATATACACTTTTACTATGATAGTGTGTGTGATAAAAGAGAAACCCTGGAAAACATCCAGGTTCGTTCCATGAAGAAAAAAGCTGTGGAGACACTTAAGTAATACCACAAAGGCCATGTGAACACATGTCCTTCTATACAACTCCCTCCTGCACACAAACACACACAGTCTGAGTAGGGCTTTAAATGGTCATTGATTGCATGAAGCTAAATCCACAACAAGCCATTCTAACTACCATTAGGACATTGATGGATTTTCAAGTTTTGTAAAGAGAATATTATTTACTTAATTCCTATATTTGGGTCCTTGAGTTATTAAACCTAAGCTGAAGCACAATAGATGCACACACGTTTAGTCATTTCACTGTCGGCACTTGCCCTCGTAAAAACAGGGCAAAAACGCAAATATCTCTCCACTCCACACACGCCCACAGAAGAAACGAGCGCTATTTGTCTAAGCTCACCGCATCGCCCATGCAACAAAGCCCACAGACATGTAGGGGCACATACTGCTATAAAGAGGAGGAGTGTTATTATCCCTCACAATGAGAAAGTCCTGGCCCCACCCTGGCTCCATCTATAAGCGCCGAGACCGGCCAGCCCTGTAACTCTGCCCCCTCATACTAAGTACAGCAGCAAGGGTGTCAGGTATTAGAGTATAGAGTGAGTCTGAAGTACTGTATATAACTATCCATCACATTCTTCAATCTAGACACACACCAGACAGGGAATGAGTTTTATTCGCACGGCAATTCGCAAAGTAACCCAACACAACTGTGTCTGGTGGCGGTGCCCAGCTTATTAGAATCCCTTTGTGACTGATCGGCTCATATCGGTGGATTCCAGTGTGTTTGCTGCTTGTGGTTGCAGTTTAATTGCGCTGTAGGGTTTCTCCCTAACGCCGCAAAAACTGCACCGGGGTGGACGAGAGAAATGAGTAGGGTTGTCTTTTCTTCGGGGCCATTTTGAGTGAGCTGTTGCCGTGCTGTGGTAAACTGCTGTAGCAGCAGAGGCATCGCTGAGGTCACGAGCAAAAACAGAGTGTTCCAGGTGCCAGAGGGGGAGAGGGAAGTCAGGGTTGCTGCAAGGGAAGGGGGGACAGAATCACATCTGCTCTGCCTTTGATCCAGCCTTCTGCAGCCCAGCAGGGCCCTCACCTTGGCCGCCCGCTCTACGCCCTACTACAAAACAACAGCCACAGTCTTTTCCCAGCCTTCCCCCCCCCCCCCCCCCCCCCCTTCTCCTTCTCCTCTTGTGCTGACTCACGAAAGAGGCGGGGGCATCCCTTTATAAGTCCTTCACACGCTTTAAATGTCAATTGAAATACAAATAGGCTACATCGGGCGCATGGTCAGAAAGAGCTGCCTTTTGCTTTTGATTAGCCGGTTCTCACAGCATCATGCAAACGCTCCAACTATGAAGATTTGCCTTTCAAAAGGCAGACTTTTACTGTAAATCCACGACATCCGCAGCCCTGAAGCAGGGCTCAGGATGTCACTAAACTGTGCGCAAACAAAGCGAGAGCTGTTGGGCAAGTCGGATAAAGAGCAGAATGAAGCTGACTCTCACTGGACTGGGCAAAAGCAGAGCCATGATGTCACCCTGGTTCCCTCACAACGTAACCCCCTGACCTTATGAAAAGTGCTAATTTGGTGAGTCTACGTTTCCACTGTGGTCGATGGATTTGGTTCAACAAATTACACACAGACCAAAAAAGTTAGAAAACAAGAATTTTCTTTGGTCTGGGCCGGGCAAGGAGCAGCAACGGGCTCTCAATGTCAACAGTCGTGGACTCAAAGACCCCCTCTTAAACCGTTGATTACTTCTGACATACATCTTCGACAGACTCATTATCTGATATTAGCCCACTGACAAACAGTTGCGACTCAATCCGTCTTTTTGTTTCGTTCGTTCGTGAAGTTCAGCTTTCAAACTTTCCTGGCACCGAGCAAAATCGCACACAAAATACTAAACCTGACAAACGAGTGGAGGAAGTAAACAAATGATTATTTCTGTCATCCGAAATACTTTGAGTCTTGCCGTCTGGTATCTTTCCTCTGCAGACCGCAGCAGTATGGAGGCTGGCTGCCACAGCACTCCCACCCCACCAAATCCCTCTGCTCGCACTGAGCGAGCCCCGAGAACCACATCCTGAGAGGAGGAACGCAATCGACAGCGGTGCCTCCTTGAACTGGAAAACTCAGTTACACCATCTGAACTCTTTACTGACGACTGCGCCGCTCCACTCAGAATATTACAATCGATGCTTTCATTGGACGCCAAATGGTGGATGGAGACTGCGGAGGACTTTCAAAGGGAAACAATAGCAAAAAGCCTCCATAGAAAAACAGAGGGCCACTGATCACGGGATGTGATGGGAGCGATGTCTGCCCTTGATCTCGGTGCCAAGGTGAGAGGCTCCACCATACTTTCCCAGAATACTCCTGGGAGGGAGTGGGTTTAGCCGAGCACTGGTCAACAGATACTTGCCCTTCACATGAATGGAGAGGGGGGAAAAAAAACAAGAGAGCTGCAGTCTAAAGACCCATGACTTGGACATTAGTGCAACATGATATACACATTAAGAAGGGGAAAACACCCAGCGCCCCTCCACCTGAATCCAATCAATCATGGCGCATGATGCCGGACTGCAGACAATCATATCAACAGCCCAGACAAGAATGTACACGTACACAGGAAGAACTATTTGTAGGACTGAAGTAACACCGTAAACACTTTGCCTAACAAGCTTTATTCGATTTTTAACCACCTTAGAAGTGATCCATCAACAAATACATGGTTGGATAATAAGATGTATACTTCAATCGATTAGATGTCTGAATTAAAGTCGCAATGCGTTACATTTCAACTCGCTCGTAGCTTACAGTCAATGCTGATCGATTCAGTTGTTCCCATAATTTTATCATTAAAATCACATTCTATAACGGATACATTGTACAAATAAAAGAATGCTGGCCAGCCCGGACCTCTGTCTTTGTTTGCAGGAATGGTGCTCCGGACACTCCCTAGGCCCTCCCACTCACGCCACCCACCCCCAGCCGGCCGCGCTACGCTAGTTAGCATCACGCGGCTGCACGGCCAGAGGTTTTATTTTTTTACCAGCAAGTCTCCTGCATACTTTCTGGCAGACGCTCAACCTTACAAAACTTACGCAACCTAAACCGAGCTAACAGACCGAGTCTGACGGATCTCTGCAGATGATTTTCTTGTTATTAAATTCTAAGCAGGCCCTCCCCCTTCCCCGCTTCCAGAATGGAAACAAATGAAATCGCATCGTTGTTACTTTTTATTGCTTCCATTTTTCACGCCACACGAGCGAAAAAATACATCTTTGTGAGACGATCGAAAATGTAACCCCCCACCCCCCGGCCCCTATCTCCTCCTCCGTTTACAGGCAGTCTGAACACAGCCTCTGACTGCACTGCTGGGCTGACGAGGCAGAATGTTCCCCCTTCCAGCGTGCAAGCGGCGTATCTCCTGGCGAACTCAGGGGGAGCAGTGGGAGGCATTCTTAAAGGGAAAGTAACTTGCACATTTGATGTAATTTTAGATACGTCCGCCTGTTAAAGCCGTCCACTGTTCCCTGCTAGGCACCGCGGAGCCGGGGCCTCTGTTGTCTTTAGAGACAAAAGGGGTTTCCGCCTTACCATGTGGAAACTATTCCGGGATGTTTTTCCAAATAAAGAAATCATTTGTTTTGTTTGTTTGTTTTTCCTGTGCATGTGGACGGCATTACTGGAACCAAAACACTACATCGAAACGCATTTTCCATTTCCGTAAAAGAAGAGCAAAAAACACAATATATGCACAAACCTGAACTGGGCAAACCTTGGGCTTAGTATCTCAAATGATCAAGTTCCACGCTGGCTGGGACGGAGTTTATTATTGTGTAAGCAGATCTCCTGAGATAACACCAGAAGCTTATTTTGCTGACGAGAAGACGTCCTTGTCCTCAAATGTAACGTTGTGCAACCATCCTTGAATCCGTGGTTTATTGTCTTTCACTGGTTCACACGTCAAATAAAGATAACAACTCCTCCGTAGGAGCGCTTGGTGCCCTCTAACGACCCACTTGATTATCAATTTGCTTTACTTATTAAACCCCAGTGTGTGCCAGTGACCGCGCTCCCATGGCGGCGACAGCAGCGACACATAGACTCGCGGGGGCCCTGGCTAATCCCTGGCTCTTCCAGCGACACCTTGGCTTCAGAGCCTCTTCCCCCAGCTTTTCCCCATGGCTGGGTTCAGGGGGCTTAGCCGCGCGTCATGCCCAGGGGAATGGGAGACCACCGTGTGTAAACAGGTCTAGCGTATATAACGTCGGCGAGGGGGGGGGGGGAGGGGGGAGGCAGAGACGGGGTATGGGGGGGTTTGGCAGCGGTGGGGTTTTCGTACAACTTGGCGCGCGGCGTCTCCGTAATAACACACAGAAACCGTGCGGCCGGGAGTGTTTTGGGTCGTTTTTTTTTTTCCTCTCCCTCTCTCTCTTTACCAGGCGACTAAAAGAGGAAACGGCGGAGTATAAACAGCACTCACCGCCGCCTGGCTCGGGTTACCGGGCCGCGCCGAGGCATCCTCCGGACGGCTCACACACACCACGCCGCGCTCAGGAAACACACGCAGCTCTGCGGGCCGGGGAGGAGACACAAGACAGAGAGCAAAGCAGGGCTGGTTAATAAGTGCGGGCTCAGACTCCAGGGAGGGGGGTCCGGCTTAAGACGGGCGGGGGGGGGGGATAGTTTTGCGGTGGAGGTTAGTGAGGCCATCGAACGAGCTCCAAGTCTTTACTAGACCTCAGACCGAGGAGAAGATGACAGCTTACAGACCGTTGGCGGGCCTTTATGAGCCACGTGAACGGCGTGAATTATTACGACGTTTTTGACGTTTGACAAAAACGGCCTCACAGGAAGCGATTCCGATGTTTTATCTGCTCCGGGGGTAAGACCGTAGAAGCACTAGGAACTATTTTTATTTTTGTATCGTTCACATCGGCAGCTTGATAATCTATTAGTGGGACGTAGTAAATCCTTTTTCAGATGAACTAGTCCATATAATAAAAACATAACTTAACTACCCGATGACTGACAAGATTTGTGACATCGAGAATTGGAACGGCTAATAACATCGTGTGTGGTCCCGATCGTTTTTCTCTAAATATTTGGTTGCCCCAATGTTGTTGTTACGTTGACACATAAATATTTACTAGCGTGAAACACCGGAGCCAAAAGAGTGTTTTATCCAAGTCAAATTACAAATGGAACATCTTTTATTTACAGTAGTTGAGCGTGTGTCACTTAAAGCGAGGGGGACCTGGTCACTGAGGTCAAGAACGCAGCTTGCAGCAGGTCCAAGTGCTACTTGAACATCAACATCTCGTGAGAGCAGGAAGGGGATCACCTTGGGCTCTGGAATAAGGTGGCCTAGGGTAATTGGCTGTAGACAGACCGGAGAGATGGATTCTTACTGCCCTCTGAAGACCATGGGCCCGTCATGCCCCCCCCCCTTACCGAATCCCTAGGCTGGAGAATCACTTAATGGTTGTCTGCTCGCTTCGTAACACCCGAGCAGGTAAGGACAGGACATGGAAATGACAAGGGGGAAGGGAGGTAAACATTCTGACCGCTGCGAGAAGAGGCAGCACTTTCTTCACTTTCGTGTGCGATGTGGCCTAGTGGGAGCCCGGAGAGAAGGCCCATTAAACAGACGGATTGAAGGTAAAAAAAAGTGTAGCATACCTCCATAGCGATCTTTTGCAAGACATCTGAGGTTGAAATGTCTCTTCAGAAAATTCGCCACCAGGTTGAAGCTTGTACCTATGAATACCAAGGGAAAAAAATGTAATTAAATTACAGGTAAAAAATATTGTTGTTCTTTTTCTGAATACTTGATCGCTGTCTGCCGGCTTTTTAATATGAATGTTTGGAATGCTGATGTTTGATAATCCGATCCATTGCATGAGGGTGCAGTGAGAGAGAGTGGCCACTACTCTGATGCTGCTATTCAAATCGATATGAGGCCCATGCAAAACAGGGGGACAAAGCAGATGGATAAAGGAGGCCAACGATGGGATGGGCCAACGCAAATATGATCGCTCCTGTGTAAGCCTCTGCTGGGATTTCACTACTGGTTTCACTGCTGGTTCACCGCAACCTCTCCTGATGGGGTACAGCATGGCTGGATGGAACCAGGAACACACACTTCCAGTTCAAACTGAACAGCGGAGGAGAGTATATACTTATATACTTATCATGAGAAGGACTTATTTAGTGGTTTGAATGGTGTCAGTTTGATGCCAATTTGAATTATTGTCATCAAACTTCGACTTACCATTCAAAAGGCTATAACCAGCTTTGGAACAACAAGGACAGCCTTGTGTTCACCTTAGCTGTTAGCTCGCAGAGTATCAGTAAACGGTGATGTTTTTTCTGTGTTTTCATGTTTATACTGCAAAAACAGCATAAAGTCAAAATACTCTTCCTTCTGCCGACCAACGACACAGAGAAGTGATGTAAAACGTGCGGTTGGTGGCATCTATTGTAAACTACAACTGATAACACAGATTATACAAGATACCTACAAAATGTGTTTAAAACTCTTCCCAGTACCAAAACAGGAGCCTCAATCTGTTTATGTGGCCTGGCCCTTTAATACTGAACGACATCGACAGTGCTGTCCTCATTCTGGGGTTTGACTGTTGATGTGCAAGGAGCCCAATAATTAGCATTAGCATTAGCATTAGCGAGCGTCGGTCCGGCTCTGCGTTCGGCTGGACGCCCGGCCAGGCTGTAAACGCAACTTGGCCTCTACTCTGTTTGTCATTATGTGCGGAATGTGCGATGCGCCGGGCAAAGACGAAGGCCTGTTGCCTAATCTGGTAGGAATTTGTTGACCGAAAGCGGGGGCCCAGGGAACAAACGCAACACAGTTGTTCCTAATAAACAACACAACAGTCCCGGGGGGAAACAAATCTGAAAGAGGGGCTGCTGCTGCCCAATGTGTGTGCCCTGCTACGGACGGTTCGAGGGGCAATCAGTGTCCACCTCTGCGGCGGTTCACATCAAGCAGAAGACCTGGAGTCGTGGAGGGTTGGAACCCATGGACCTGGCTATCATCTAGACTCAGCCATCAGCTTCTGGAAACTCATTTATATCCATGGGGCAGATTTTAAAACCACTGATAATGGACGTTTAGCCCCTAAATAAATCACACGATAATGATCACATACCAAGACGGGGTGGCTTAGGAAGGGTGGACAAGATGTGTTGAATATAATATGTTTAGTAGACAGGACGTGGTTTCATACTGGTCAATTTGGCCTATGTCAATGCCCTCCCTCCCTCCCTTTCACTGTTGGCTAGGGAATTCCCTGTTCAATTGTAGCATCTAATTATCATCTTCGAAGAGGCAGCCATTTTGGGGGGAACAGTAGGTAATGACATGGTATTAGAGAAAACGTCTCGCCACAAAACTGTCACAGGTGGACAGAAAGCCCAGTGGCTAATGATTGATGGCAACGTCTCCGTCTCTTCCCCTTGGCATGTGGACTGGGCTGCACGGTCAACATCTAAGTGGATGGAATAAACAGTAGCTGCATGCTATTAGATATACAACTTTTGTTTGACTTTATCAGCAAAAGTAAGATCAGAAGGCTATGCCGTTTTATCCTATAGTGCATTATACATAAAAATAAATAAATAATAATTGCACATCATTTCTAATATGTTAGGTGAATATAAGAAGAGATATCTGTTGACATGATCAATCGATTTTCTGTCTTTCTACACCCTTTAGTCGCATGGACAACCGAGATATTTTGGGTACGCAGGATGTAATAATTTAAGATAAGGGAAAATAAGTTAGTGAAACAAACATTGGTTAAAAATAAGTTAAACATCTTGGCATCACTTCTTGTTTACCATCCCTCAACATTACCGTCCTCCTCGGTCACCAGTGCAAGTCTAGACACCTGGGAAACCGAGGACAAAAATAATTGAAAAGGAAAACGCCTGACATCTCAATACACCCTAATATTTCATAGATAATACACCGCAGCTATTATCAGTGTGACAGGCTGCTGAACTTGCCGTTCTGGCTGCTGCTGAAGAATGTATTAACCTCCAGGTGAATCTTTAAAGATTCACCCTGGATTTGCCCTTAGGCAAAACGCCTATGGCTTATTCCTACATTTGTTGACTGCGTAGCAATGGTTTGTTAACGTGCAAAGCTACAAAGTCTATAATAATGAGCCTGATCGGTAATCAATCGGCGCTGTTGGTGAAGAGGTGGGTTTTGTTTTTTTCTGGCGCCTGCTCCTCTCTTTGAAGACGGATCGTTTTACAGGAGTGGGCATTCTGTGTGAGAAACTCGCATACAGGTTGAAATGTATTCTATTATTGTACAGAGTGCATAACTAAAGCATTGCAAATGCAGGGACTTCAAAAGGCCTCCTGTGGTGCGACCTTATAATAGAGCCATGGTTCTCTGGAAACACTTCTTTATGGTTCCAAATGCGCTTTGATCAGCGGAACCAAATATGGACATCCTGTTCGAGGATAAGCTGTAACTGGTTCGGGTTTTTAAGTGTAGGAGAGGACTTCCTCTATAGAAAAGTCCACAGTGCTATCATGGTCCGCGGTGGAGATGGTTGTAGGTGCATTCTCGGTGGGGCCCCTGAGGCTAGGGGTCTCCCAGCAACAGGTGGGTCGTGTGGCAGCTCAGAATGATATACAGGACATGTTTCGTGGCTGGTTTTCTATAGGTAGCCTTGGTGTTTCAATGCGACTAACAAATTGGAAAGTGCGAGTTTACCACCATGTTTTAGTTCAGGGCACCCTTATATTGTTTTGGATTAAGTCTATGCCAAATTTGATTCTGTACATATGTAAAAAAATATATTATTTCTTATCCTTTCCTTCCCAACACTCTAATGGCTGGTAAATATGGGCCTTTGACCTCATATTGTAGCTCCACTCTTCCAGCTGTGTTTTAAAAATGCTTGAATAAAAGTTGCATCACTTAAATCGTCCCTTACAAAGAAGGGTCCATCCCCGGCAGTTTTGTTAATTTTCAGGACAGGAGAGAGGGCCGGATAGAAGACTTCGGCTGGTTCTGATTCAGACCCTTACTGCTTTTAAACGTCCCAATCCGAAACAGTATGCTTTAATTATCTCCGGTCTGGTGGCCTTTACACAACACCGTGGATCAAGCCGTTTATTACGCAAGGATGTCGACAAACAAACCATGCATTACTATAAATACAGATTGCAGGGCACCTTAATTGTCTGGGACCGTTCCTTTATGAGGAAAGAATCCAACGTTTCTCTTTTAGCAGGACGCCCCCGTGGTCGTCTATTACCGCGCTGGATGCCTACTCAGAGAGGAATGCAGATCTGGAGCAGGGTTCTGTTTTCCCTGCCCATTCTAGGGATCATGGAGCCACCAGGAAACAACCATCTCACTGCCCATGGATGGCTCTCTGTGTTTTTGGAAGAGCTTTGATTCAGCCCATTACACTCTTTTGCCTCATGTCTGTGCTCGACAAGTATTCCAGTTGCCTTTTCCCCTGGTGGGTTGAGCTCGGCCAATTCCCAGGACAAAGTCTGACAGGGACGTCTGGAAGCCGACTTGGTTCCCAACTCCATGTGGCCTGATTCAAGACATCAGCTGTTGCTTCAACTTTATAACGTCCTGTGCAGCGCAGAGTTGCTCTTGGCCAATCGCCCGGGCTTTCTCGTGCTAAGCTTACATTCACGTCTCTCTCTTACAAACAGTTTTGCCGGTGCCTCCCCAAGGAATGGGTGGCCTCTCTCTCTGCGGCCACTCGAACCCGCAGTGCAGCAAAAGAGACCGCTGCTCCATGTGGGGAGAGAACCTTGGAAGAGCGGCTCTGATTTCCTGACTTCCTCGAGGGCGGATGACCCGGCCCGTCCGCTGTTGTGTAAAAACCTGCCGCTGAACAATATTATGACGGATCGAACCGTTCAATAAACAAGCAATGTCAGCCAATGGCCCCGGAGACATGCTAGGAAAATGCAGAGGGCCTCTGAGCGGAGTTCGCGTCAGCCATCGACAAACACAACCACAAAGACAACTGCGGAACAAGAACAAGATGCAGGCGAGTATGGGGTCGGCTGCCAAGGGTATTTTACTGTACTTGTGCAGTGAGTCGCACACACACACACATACACACACTCACACACATCCCCACAGCTTTCACCGCTTCCTGGGAAAACAATGAAGGGAAAGAAAAGTCAACAAACCAAAGGCACCCGGAGTAACTAGCACTGTAAAGTGGAACAGAGAGGGGTGAGAGGTATTCGAGCCAGGGTCAAAGGTAAGCCCCCATGGTGCAGACTTCATTAACTCCAGTCATATCCTGAGGAGATCATTAAAAACAGCTACAGAACCGAAAGCCTGGCCCACTTCTTTTTTTCTTCTTCTTGTATCCCCCACCCACCACTGCCCACTGCTGCTGTTGTTGTTCCAACGCCCAACGCAGTATCTGTGCACACATATATAGTCCTTCCCAAAACCACCCACCTACACTTTTATGAGCGCAACACAGTGACAAGGGGGGTCATGAGGGGGGGTCTTGTAAGGCAGCATTCTGGCTGTATATTTGCCAGTGGGCCAGGGGAAGCATCGTATTAATGACACAGGATGAGAAATTGTGCGCCGGGCTGGGCAATATTGTCTGATAAAAAACTCTCCCCTTGTCTCTGACACTGTGGGCTTCTCTAGCGGGGGGGACGGGGCAGAGTTACATGAGAGCATGAGGAAGCTGGCCGCATGTACGGGAGAGGAGGTGGAAGTGGTGGTCTGGGGGGAGAGTCGGAGGGGGGTGGGGGGGTTAAGGGGCTTTCCAGGAAGACCAGCACTCTCCCCCGGTCTCTCCCTCTCCCTCTCTCTCTCTCAGCGTGTGTCGTGTCGGAGCACAGTGCCTTATCATCTGGCTCAATGTCCACCTGAAACAATATTTGCACATGAGCGCTCAATTAAACATTTGGGTGAACCATTGCTCGCGGTTACGAAATTGGACGCAGCGTGTTAGCAGCATGGGGCCAGGGCCATCTGAGGGGGGGGGGGGGGGGGGGGGGGTAGTTCAGAGCAAAGGACAATCCTCTTGGGGAAAAATAGAAACATGGCCTGATAAAAGAATCACAAACGGTCGCTTTGATCAATCATTACGTCCTAATTAGCGCCAGCGGCCATAAAGATTCCTGCAGCAGAGCACCGACCAACAAAACAACTCAGGCACAACAAGCTGCTGATGAAACGAGTGTGAAGCCGTTCCCCTCTTTTCATTCTAAGCTACTTTGGATAAATGTTGTGTGATTCTTGGAGAACACTCGAGTTCTGCGTTGCACGACCTCTCTCAACCCCCCCGATCAAGGTCCTATCGGACCCAGAGTGCCCGTGATTGCCGGTTCCCCTTGTTGTCTGCGAGGCCGTGCTGATTATTAATCTACATGGATGAAGGCTCACAGCAGAAATCATGGAGATTTTGTTCTGTGTTAAGCCAACGTTGCTTAACGAATTCAGACATGCCAGGTAACACGAGGGGTTAAACAAGTGTATAGCCGGTATCCATAATTCAGAAAAGCAGTTTATTTTATATTTTAAGGGCCGTAGTGACCTTGTACCTAGAAATAAATGCATAAAGGCCGAATTACACTGTCGGGCAGCGTCGCTTTATCACCATCTCAGAGCTCGCCATTTCGGACAGCACAAGGTCGATTTGGCACACTGTGCAGCCATGACACCTGTTCCATTGAAACACACATAAAACACACACACACTAAAGCCCAAAGGAGATCCTATGATATGTAAAAGATATGGGATACTACTCATTTAAAACATCAACCGGCGTGCGTAGGAGGAAAACACAGCCGACCTCGGACATGTTGAGCATAAGTTCTGAAACAGTGCTCACTCCAGTAGGACCTGGCGACCGAGCCCGGGTTCAGGAGAGCGAGGGCCGTCGCCCTGACCAAGCTGCGGTTGAAATGGGGGGGGGGGAACAGTCACATGAATGTGATCCGTGCTCAGGCTACCATTCCTCTGCCCTAATTATATGGGAAAGAGTGTGGTGTGACAGCCATGACTGGGGCTGCGGTCATGTCCTAAGAGACTGCAGCTGACCCTGTGGGGAGAGAAAGTGGGGGAGAGGGAGAGAGGGAGAGAGAGAGAGAGAGAGAGAGAGAGAGAGAGAGAGAGACTGAGAAAGACAGAAAGAAACAGAGAGAGAGAGAAAGAGAGACAGAAAGAGACAGAGAGAAAGAGATACAGAGACAGAAAGAGAGAGAGACAGAAAGAGAGAGCGAGAGCGAGAAAGAGAGAAAGAGACAAGAAACTCAAAAGCAGAACACCAGGAGAAAAGAGGCAGAGATGGAGCATGAAGACCAAGTGAATGGGATAGAATTGAAAAGGATAGAGGAGATAATAGAGAATGTGTGTGTGGATGCATGTGTATGTGGCTGCATTTTGATAAAAGTGTGTGTGGGGATAAAAGTGTGTGTGTGTGTGTGTGTGTGTGTGTGTGTGTGTGTGTGTGTGTGTGCGGATGCGTGTGAGTGTGTGCATGCGTGCATGTGTGTTGCAGGCCAGAATGGCGAGAGGGGGTTAGCGCTGGAGTCAGACTGTCCAATGTGTAGCTGCTGAGTAAGGCCAGGGGCTTACAGGCAGGATTTGCAGGGCCACGGCAACACCACAAAGCACCAGGGGGCCGGGAGGGGGGGGGGGGGGGTTGAATGGAGGTTGGGAGGGCGGGCGAGTGGGGGGGGGGTGGAAAAGGGGGTGGATGGCAGAGGCTGGGGGGTGGCTACTCCAATTGGTATCCATTTCCATCCAGGGCCTTGGAATTCCTTTGTTCCTGTCACAGGTCGCCCACCCCCCATCCTCCCACCCCCCTTCCTCTCATGCAGCCCCCCCATCCCCCCCTGTCCACCCGCCCACCCGCCTTAATCCAGGGCGGCCTTGCAGCCGGCAAGGCCGCAGCAAGGGCCAGGTAACCCTGCCACAGGCATGCCTCTCTATTTACAGCCTGCACTCTGCTCCGGGTAGGCAGGCCGCACCGCACACAACGGACACACGTATTAATAGCAGGGGCTGGTGGTGGTGGTGGTGGTGGGGGTGTCCAATCACACAGGTTGTCACACGACACAATAACTTGAGCCCCAGAGTCTCTCCGGCGGACGCACTGAGCGTGGATCCTTTCATCACCAGGGGAGGGAGAATATGTCTTTTAGCAAAATGCCTCGCTGACCGAAACACTCTCGGACACACGTCAACACTGCAGGCCGTTTTTTACGAGCGCCCCGTCAAGAAAGGCAATAGGAAAGGCAATAATTAACCCACGCACACACACACACACACACACACACACACACACACACACGCACACACACAAACACAAGGACATCCCGCCCCTTCATTTCAGCTCTTCACACATCCTCCGCATTCTTGGTGGGTCATTCGTAAACACGTTCTCACACAAGTAAAGCAATCCGGCAACACTTGTGCTCCGTCCACAGCGGCACTGTCCGGGCAGCTTTAAGCCTCCTTGGTAGACGCTGCCAAGGGGAGTCAGTGGTACACTGTGCATGGCTCGCAAAGCTCTCTCCCACGGCTATTAGTGACCATTCATCTGGGGAGCCTGGGAAAATGCCTGCGCTGCCTGCAGCGGCCATGGGGGAACGGGTTGGCAGGTGTTCCCTCCCCTTAAAGCCCCACCACCTGTGTGAGAGGGGAGAGCCAGAGAGAGAGAGGGGACCCGAGCTCTGGCCCCGGCCAGGAAGAAGGAGAGGAGGCTTGGGTACCGCGGTGGGGATCTGTCGCCGTGGCCGCTGGAGGCTGGGGAAGGGTCGGCGGGTGCGGAAGGGCCCGGAACCAACGACAAACCAACGAATCGATAGCGAGGTTGACGCTTGGATGCTTGGACGTGAGGCACGTGTTCATGTGGCCGTTTTGAAATGGCGTTTTAGCTGAATCTGTGTTAGAGGGGACTCGTCTCGTTTTGCGCCCCAATTGGGGACATGGGGAGTGGGGGGACGCTCACACAGTACACACACGGCTCAACCGAATACACAGCAACATCGAATCGAGTCGTAAATAGAACTAGACTGAGAACCAAATATGTAGCGATATCCTTAAGTCAACTACTTAAGGAAGATTAGATAAGATGAAACAATAAGTAAACGCAAATAGTTGTTTTATTCCCGTCTGAATGATAATATGCTTTGGGACATGGCATTGTTATTCATGGTCCTGATCTGACAAAAAAAGGCTTCCCACTCATTCCTGCAGGGGCAGATCATGGCATCTCCACCAACAGAAGACGGGACAGTACATTCAAACAGCGTAAACCACCAGCTTCCTCCCTCGAATGCCTCTCGTATCAAATAACACACGCACGCATAAAAAAAAAAGTATTCCTCTAAACACAGAGAACCCACTACCCGCTCATTCTTCCATGCGTAATTACCCTGTAAAAATGTGGGTGTGCTGCAGTCCAGCAGAGGGAATGCAGCGAGCCTCTCCCAAGCTCTCCCCCCCGGCTCCCCAGCCTTCTAGGGTCCAGCGTGTCCACTTAATGCTCGGCCAGAGCCAAGAGGTTTTGGTGGGAAAAGTTCCCCGTGTCCAGCGCTCTCAAAACATAAATAAATCACATCACTATGAGCTAATCATGAATTCTCAAGTAGCATGCCTTCCAAAAAAAAAGAAAAAGGAAGATGAAGATGGAAGAGACGGAGGAGTTGGGGGGGTGGCTGACATTTCCAAAAAAATAATTGGCAGCTGAGATTTAGGGAAATTGGCCGGATTTATCTTCCCAAGAGATAAGGGACTAAACCTCTATGACATGTTCAACGGGTGGTATGTGTGCTGCACGTAAAGAAACACACACACACACACTAAAGCAAACAGTGGCGGACAAAAACATGCAACTTAACTAAATAAACGCCCCCCCCCGCCCCAAAAAAAAAAAACACAAAGTCCACAAATATCCCATTCCTCGGATGCCTTCTGGACGCGGACGTCGCAGCGTGGTGGAATGCTCCGAGCTGTTGATGGCTCATTTGAAGAGCCAACAGCTGAGGCCGCTACGCGGTTCCGCGGGCCGGGTGTGCGGCGGGCCTGGGGAGCCCACACTGGCACCAGCGTCCGCGCCGCCAACCACCTTACAGGCTGAACCCAGCTCCACGCTGAACCCAGGTCCTATTCCTGGCCCAGACATCAATACACAGAACCGCACTTGGCACCTTAGGCGTCAGGCCCCGCGTGTGTGTGCACACCACGTGGAAAATATACACACAGATATACACACACACACACACACACACACACAGAGACACGGGGCCTCACTGTGTCTCATCGAATCTCTGACACACATCCCTCACTCAGGTAGCTCACGGGGCTACATGAATAAACAGGGAGGTTAAACAGCCGACGTGTTCATTGGGATACCGGCGGGAAAGACCATCTTCACTACCACCGTATGACCCCTCTTGAACGTTCTGTGAAGTTCTGCGAGGATTAGCAGGTTAGCGTTTGAAAAAAAAAGAATAAAGGAATGACCCCCATACTTAATACCCACCCTGAGGTCTGCCGGGCTTCCCTCCCAGAGCCAGGAGTCTGTGGTCCTTGTTTTATGGCTCAAACAAGCCTGGCGCTTCTCACAGGCTCTCTCTCTCTCTCTCTCTCTCTCTCTCTCTCTCTCTCTCTCTCTCTCTCTCTCTCTCTCTCTCTCTCTCTCTCTATCTCTCTCTCTCTCTCTCTATCTCTCTCTCTCTCTCTCTATCTCTCTCTCTCTCTCTCTCTCTCTCTCTCTCCCCCCCCCCCTTCAGGCACTGCTCTACCTCGCTCGCTCGCTCACGTGGGGCCACGACCGAAAAGCCAAGAATGTCAATACGCTCCCTTAAGACCTTTAAGAGGACCGGGAGCCCGTGGGTTGTGGCGAGGCCGTCGCTGAGGCGCTACTCTGGTTCGTGTCATGAGGAGAGGGTGGAGAGGGGAGGTGGAGGACGTGAGGGATGGGGTGGGGGGGTGGTGGTGCTCCGATATTGGAATGGAGCTATGTTCCGATAGTTTTGGCAGCGCGGCAGGAAACGTAATTATTTTTGACATGCATATTTTACTATTGCTCATCTCGCCCTTGTTCACACAGTTGATTTTGTGTTTGCGTGAGTCATTGTGACTGTTGGTGTGTAGTTGAGCATGTGTGTATGTCTGCATGTTCCTAAATGTGAATTTTCTATGTCAATGTTTATTCGTTTGAATGGGTTTCATTTATGTGAATGTGTGTCCGTTTGTATTTCTGTGTGTGCGCGTATGTGTGCGTGTCTCTGGTAGCACATCATTGTCTGCCTAGTTTCTATCTGCCTGCTTGTCTATCTCCCTGCCTGCCTGTCTATCCTGAGTGCAGTCATCCCATCAGAGCCCGTCTGTCCGCAGTCTGTCAGTGGGAATACATGTCAGGCTGTTCAGTAACTTTACCCTGTCAGCCTGTTCACACCTAACCCAGGGGGCGGCTATAACCCAGCAACACGGCGTCACTCCCTCACGGTCGCTCCCTGTGCGAGTATGTACACACACAACGATGCACAAAGCACCGACCGCATGCACAGACAAAGTATGCAAGTAAACCTCAGCCTGTGTGCGCGGGGTGCTTGATGCAAGTGCGAATGCTGACAACATGTTTATACTGTGCCCACGCGGCGGCCAGCGCCCCTTGTGCATCTGCATACCAACGGGCAGGTGCACGTACGCATGTGAGATTGTTGTGTGGATAAACACACGCCCAGCCGTGCGCACACACACAAACGCACGTAGACACACACACACAAACGGACACACACAAAGACACGGAGACGCAAACACGCAGACACACACGTGCAGCTGAGGCTGAGGCGTACTTGGAAAGGGTGTAGCGTGAGAGTCTTGTTCTTTGCTACAGGAGAAACTTTATGGGGCTGGTTGCCCTGTAATCTCCCTCTGACAGTCAGGCCAGGCCTGCTGAGTGAGCTCTGGTTAACAGCCCTTAACTGCTGGCTGCTAAGGGCTGGAAGCTCCACACGCAACTGTTTTCACCTGGACAGGTAAAGGTCCAAGGTCAAGGGAAATAAAGAACAATTGAAGATGGTCAAAGATTGTGTGCAGATTATGTGATGTTATTGGAGTGGTGCTATGAAACATCATACTTGCTACTTCACAATTTAACCTATGTATGATGTCTTTCTTTTCCCTTTCTATGATGTTTACATTTACATTTAGCAGATGCTTTTATCCAAAGCGACTTACAATAAGTGCATTTGTTACAATAAGTACATTTGACATAAGAAGTGAAACAATATATCGCAATATATCACAATATATGATGTCATAATTGTACCTTTTTTTTCTCTTTTATTTGTTATCTGTTCTCTTTTCTTCTTTATCCTGTTTTCGTGTAGTGCTGATTTATTGAATGTTTTTCTTGTTAAATGTAGACCCCAGGGAGAGTAGCTGTTGCCAAGGGTAGTGGCTAATTGGGATCCTAATAAACTAAACTAAACTAAAGATGTGACATAACCATTCGGTAACAGGCGTGTTGTCCTGTCTTGTGCAACTGCGGTTTCTCAATTTGTTGTCAATCCAGACAACCAGAGAATGGTTGACAGCGGCCCGGAATCTGGTTTGTCTCTTATGAGCTGACTGCGGATCCCAGGGGCCCTTAGACCTCCACGTGATTGCTTGGTATGCCGTTCTCACCGGCTTTAGTGTTCTGATGGATTAATTATTTGACTGACAATAACATTCTTCGTTCTATTTTATTAGGCTGCCTGACAACTCGTCAACAAAGGCGTGTCAAGAAAACACGTTGGGAAGAGGTTAGCTCTGGCTGTGTTTAACGGCCTCCCAACGTGCATGTGAAACCCGGGTGCGAGATGTGCCAAGGCAAACATAGGAGAACACAATAGGAAAAGCACCGTATCAGTGCTGGTCTCCACGGGTCACACCCTGGTTGTCGAAAGCCAACCGTGCCTCAACTAGTCGGGTTATTTTCTCCTCCCACACTCCTCTCCAAGGCAGAAGGTAGCCATGACACACACTGCCGAATGTTTTGAAACTCCCTTCCCACCCTTCCAGAGGATTTGTGCAACCTGCCCCTGTGTACAGTAAAGACTCATATCTCTGCAGCTGAGGTTAAATGGAACAAGCGGTGGCGCCAAACAAATAAAAGAGCCAAGTTCAACATAAAAAAAAACGAAAAAAATAAAAGTCCCTTCAGATCCAAGGCCTGGTGACAGACACAGCAAAGAAAGATTGATGGAGGAATAGAAGAAAGGAGGATGAATGACTTGATTGTTGGAGGAATGGGCTGTGGCTTGAATTCAAAGCCGATAAATCACGTGTTCTAATTAGCGTCCTCTGAATATTTCAATGATTGCTATCTGCGAGAAAAACAGAGAATCACCCATGCTGCCTACACTGCAGAACATTTGAGGCGA
The DNA here is from genome assembly GCF_949987615.1 of Pollachius pollachius. Classification (NCBI taxonomy): domain Eukaryota; kingdom Metazoa; phylum Chordata; class Actinopteri; order Gadiformes; family Gadidae; genus Pollachius; species Pollachius pollachius. The sequence goes on from NC_136935.1 coordinate 5,656,623, forward strand.
TCTCCTTTTGTGGATGTAGATTACTGCGTTACTGGTGAGTGGGTATGTGTTAGTGTATATTGGTGTGTGTGTGTGCGTCGGCGGATGTGTGTGTGTGTGTGTGCGTGCGTGCGTGCGTGTTGTACAAGCGTGCGTGTGTGTGTACTATACCTGTGGCGCTAAAGGCCTTGGCGGGCAGCAGCTCCTTCCTGTGCTTGGCCGGCTTATGGAGACTCTCTGCATGCAGCTTCACCCTCTGCTCCACCGCACCCTGAACCAGCACCGCTACCTCCTACCACACAGCACAGGGGGGGATCACGATGCACCCTGAACCTACACTGTCTCCTACAGCACAGCACAGGGGAGATCACGATCAGTGAACCTTAGTCCCATTTATCTGCATCCGAAGCAACTTCCAAAGGAGGAACCGTCACTTATATTATTTTATATAATCGAGTACTGCTTCGGTCGAAGTACGTAAACGGCCCGACTTCTCCGCACATATTTCTGCGTAAAAATGGTGTTGATTTTGCAGACCGCGGTTTGTCCCACAAAACGTGTCTGGAGCGAGCCATGCTCTCTCTTTGGATATCAAATATCAAGTGCGATGGTTTTCCCTTAAACCCGCTCTTTGATCAATGCATAATTTTTTTTTAATTAATTGATTGAACTCTAAGGAAAAATGATGGGGGTATACTAGGAACCTTGTGTTTTGTCAACTACGGGGATTTTTCCCATGTGGAGGGTGGGGGGGGGTGGGGTGTCTCTGTAAAAGAAAAGAGTTAGCATTTCTCCGTGAGAATCCCCGGGAAGAAGAAAGGGAAGGCTTAAAGTCATTTCAGATTCCACGCTGCAGCTTCCCATTGTCACCGCAACCCCCCGACCGGAACATGAGCTATACATCCACATCCACCATCCAAGCCCTCCTCTCTCCCCCCCTGCGTGCCCCGTACCTCAAGGTGCTCCGCAGTCAACCAGCTGGTGTCCTCTTCCCGGGCGCCCAGGGGCAGAGCGTGCACGTCGACCAGCACGGCAACGTTCCCACACTGCAACACAAAGAGGGCCGGCACAGCCACAGGTTGCTGAGGGGCACGTTGGGGGGACTCCAGACAACAAAGGGAAATCAGAGTGCGCGTGATTGACAGGGGGAGACACAAAACCCCGTCCAACGACCCCCTGCGCGCTATCACCGGGGGGTCTCTCTCTCTCACTCTCTCTTTCTCTCTCTCTCTCTCTCTCTCTCGTCTAGCCGAGTCGCTCCCACTCGCTCTCTCTGGTCGCAAAACAATAAGGTGAGGCTGAACCTGTTTCCTTCAGTTTTACCATCGTAATTACAACAACAACGACGAAGGCACGTGAGCTCATGTTATTTAGTCGCTCGATGTGGCCCCGGCATTCAGAGTCCAGACACGGGCGGCTCTCTGCACACTGGTGACAGCAATACACACACGCACACACACACGCAGACACACACACACACACACTCACCCACAAACACACCGCACATCTGTCCTGAGGCATCACACCGCTGCGAGCGTTACACGGCAGGGCCAGGGGTTGTAAATTCCTAGTCTTACAGACAGCCCGGCCGGGGGGACCCCAGCCAGCCGGATTCCCGGCGCTCTACGTCATCATGTCATCGACCGCGGGCCAAGCGGGACCGACAGAGGCCCCCCACTCCAGACGCCACCGCGGGTTAGGCCGCCGTTACATCTCGTCCGCGGGCGGCCCTGATTATGGTTTACACATGAGTACAAATGGGCGAGCGGCATGTCCCCTCCCTACCACCACCCGGCCTCCCCCCCGACCGCTGTCTCCGGCTCCCCTGGTGCCGAGTGCAGGGCGGCGGAGGCCGGGGCTCTCTCGTGCGAGCCCCGCGTCCCGCCGGACCGGGAAGTGATGGATGGCAGCGGAGGACCCCCTGCCGAGTGACAACACCTGGCGCCGGGCGACGAGCGGTTCCTTCCCGGGGCCGCGGAAGGCGACGACGCAGACCCCCCCCACCCCCCTAACCTCACCTCAACCCCCGGACTTCGACGGCCTCGAAGACGGGTACGGGACATGCGGAGAGGCGCATATGAAGACAATACCAGACGCGCACACACACACACACACACACACACACACACATGCACTTCCAGGGTCACGGTTCCGGAAGCGGAACGGAGGCCGGACGCTGTGGCCGGGGGGGCGGGCTGTAGTCACTTCATAACAGTGAGTGTTTAGGCCTCATCGGGGCGAGGTCTCCGCTGAGATGTTATTTCAATCAGGACCACAATACAGACCCAAGCCTGGTTTAGACAAGAACAAACTTTATAGAAGTATTTTTAAGCGAAAGCGCCTTCATCGTCCACGACATTAACTTTCCTGCCATAGATACATTATCATAAATATATGAAGGATACATTCATACGCTTATTAATGATGGATTACGTATTCTAGACACAAGGCTACTTGTTGCAGGATAACGATATTTTTTACTACCTTTAACATTCGGATCTTGGGGAGGGAGGGGGGCAGATATACAACCATCACGTTACTTTGAATACACAACATGGGGATGCAATCTGTCCAACTGACATGGCAATTGCTTCAACATTGTCATTGTTCCCCTGAAGGGGAATATCAACAGTTGGCGGTTGTGTTTATCCAGTGTTTAATGTTCTCTAAACGGCGAGTCGCTGTGGAGTGGGGAGAGCGCCCTCACATGGTCAACGTTGAACGTTTATTAAACAGTGTGTAGGAATCGTCGGCCTGCAACTCTTTAACATGTGGGACAGTTTGTAATCAATTACTAATGCAAATACAGCCAAACATTAAACTAACTGAGTGTATCCGGCCAGTTTACCCGATTTTCTGATTTACTCAACCCCGGATTTCAGCAAAAGAGTCTTGGGAATTATAGCTGTCAGTCACACAGCATGGAACATGCATCTCAAAGATAAAATGGTGTCCCCACCCCCACCACCACCACCACCACCCCACCAGCCCTAAGCAATGAAACTCTGGTGTGGCCCCTGATTCAAAAGGCTCATTCAACCCCGCTCAATGGATGCAATGTCATTGTGGAGATGTAACCACGGCAACCCCCTGTCTGTTTATTCAAGGTTAACATTGCGCCGGTGAATTAGAAGGGAATCAAGTTCTCATTTTAATAATGGACACATTTGTTCTTATTTATGAACTGTTACTAATCCACTCATACGTACAATGTTTCTGTGTAAACAAACAAGACAAAACCGAGCACCGATTAATGACCTTAAAGACAATGTGCCTGACGCATGTCCTATGGTAAAATTGCACCAACAATTATATTACTTCCCAGATTTATGTCGGTCCTCTTTGACCCGGTGACACATTCAAAAGGTTGTTAAAAATCAATAACAGGGGTAGCCCTCAAATCAAGTCACTTAAAAATATTCAATTCTCTCACCATCATCATCATACTCAAGCATAGGTTAGAGAAGGGGATTGGGCCATCATAAAAGTTATTTTTAAACACCCGTTCTTCCAGGGCAGGGACATAAAAAGCAATGAGCCGGAGCATGGCTCTGAATATGCGGGTGGTTCTCACGTATAGAACGGGATGTGTGCGTCTGTGTGTGTCAGTGTGGGGACCGCTCTCCCCTAAAGATCTTCCCTTTTGTCTCATGGCGAGCTAAGGACGGTCGGTGGCTTCAGCTGACTGCTTTCAACAATTACTGGTGCGTGGGAAACCCTAGTCGTGGGGAACGGGCCCCTGTCAATCAGGCCGTGAAGCCCCCCGACGGCATGCTAAGTCCCAGGCTGGCTCGCCGGGCTGAATGCAGGGACGACAACGGTGTCTGGATCCTAGCATGACATTCTTTCGGGGCCTAAAATGTCAACACACAGTTGCGGTTGGCCAGCTATTACGGAGCTTTATTGTTTTGCGATGTGCAAGGAGATAGTGTCACTCAAGGCTGGTAGGGTTATTGACGAGTGAAAACTGAATCCGAGCCATCGATCCCTTGATGGTCAGAGCAGGATTTGCCAAGGGGTCAATGCACCAGGGTTCGTGGCTTACAATTACAACTAATGTGATCAATATCCCGAGGTAAGGAGAAGGCATCTGGTGGTCGCTCTTGAGTAGCATATAGCAATGGGGGGAGAGAGCGAGGGAGAGAGGGGGGGGGGGGGGGGGGGGGGACAGAGAGAGAGGGAGAGAGTTCACCAAAATAGTTTGGTGAGTTTATTAAGTTTATCCTTTTTTTTTGCACACAGAGCCAGACACGCTCGCCTGGTCCTCCTTTATCACATTACAGGCCTCAGACAAGATAAGCCTGGGAACTCGGCATCAACGATAACATTTCTCTACCACTCACACGAACAAACAACATGTGATTTTCAGGGGTTTTCTGAATAGTGGGCTTTATTATTTCCAAGAACACAACCTAACAAAATCACACTAGCAAGAATGTATTAGTTCACCTAGCGCATTTCAGGATTCAGTGAAGGCCCTGCATTCTTGGGTTGTTTTCTTTCTTGTCATAAGACTGCAACATTTAATCTCTCTAACCTGAGGTTCAAGAAAGTGGTTTTGGTGGAATCTAAACGCGCACAAAGGCTCCAACTACAATCCTATCGGGTGATTATATTGACCATCTTAGAACACAAAGAGGGTCCTGTGAGGTGAACCCTGGCTATGACCCCTGACCCCCCATGTGATGAGCCTTCCAAACCAAGCTGCCGTCTCCATTTGATGCAAAACTTCACAAGCAGCAAAAAAAAAAAAAAACCTTTGTGGACGCATTCTTGGAAACCAAATGAACCGTGTATCCCAGAGATGAGGAGCTCTGAAAAGAAAAAAACAACTAAAAAGGTTCCTGGTGCACACAACTAAAAAGAAAGTCAGCCTGATCTTCTGTCTACTAACAAAGGCACAAAATTAACATTCCACAACCTATCACTCTAACCTTAATACATAAACAGGGGGCATTTTTTGCTCTAAAGTTTATGTTTTTACTTTGACAACTTTGAGCTCTACAATACAAAAGTTTTGAGGAAGAAGATTGAACTTTCAATTCCCATTTCCGTGTAATAGGTAATCATTTAGACAGGGCCGAGTATGTTGGATGTTGCTGTGTACTGTATCGGTTAACATGAAATTCGTCCCCTCACTTCCTCATCTGCTTTCATTGTTATGCCCTACAGACAGCAGCGTATCTTGAGCTCTTCAATTACCTCATTTTTCAATTGACACGACCAAAACCATTGATTCAGTGCAGCACGTTGATATCTCCAGATAAGGATTAATAATTGATGCATCTTTGTACACACAATATCATTTTACAAGCAGACAATCCAGGCTCTGTCTAGATTTAAAGTCAGATTATCACGTGTTGTTGTGAGGCTGATAATGAACTCAACACCCAGTGCGGTGTTATGGATCACACTGTTTTTTAACATCATGTTAAACATCGCTGTGCCAGTGGAGCAGCATGGGAATCGTGAGTTGAGCACTTGTATCGTTGTTGTTGTTGTTGTTGCATACAACAGCCGGCTCAAGGCATGGTACAGATAGACAGGGATCGCAGGATAATACGTTGACGAGCCCTTTAACGCTGCGCTGAGAAAGTTCCACAGGAAGTCTCCCTTCACAGAGAAGAGCGCTAAAGTGGGCCAGCAGTGTTTTGTTCTCTGCCATCCACCGTTTTTTTATGATAAACTGGGAGCGGGCGGGGGGGGATG
>NC_136935.1:5667310-5863576 GCF_949987615.1 Pollachius pollachius
GTGCAAGCCTTTTTGCTAACGGTCCCATGTGAAACTCCTGGCAATGTCAGGCTAGGTAGCACAGTGACAGTGTATGTCGAAGGCCCTCCTGTTGCACAATCTGCTGTGTTCCCCGGGTTGATGGTGGAGATACCAGATCATTTCAAACTTTCCAACATTAATAGCTTCCAATCCCAGCCAACGAAAATGGTGTTGTTCAGTGTGTCTCTCTCTGGGGACTTGTTTGAAACGGACGAGGGGACGGTGGAGGTGTACCATGGGGCAGACATAGAGTCTCAGATCCTGGACCAGCTGCTGGTTCTGGGGCAGTGCGCGGTGGAGGACCGAGTGGAGCTGTTCGTGTGTCAGAAGGTCATCCACCCGGTGCTGCAGCAGTACCTGAATCAGCATGACGTTGTGGTGTTGGAGAGGCTTGGTGCTGCCCTCGTTGAACCCCTTGCTGAACTAACAGGTGGGCCCCATATCTATGATATATGCATGTTTGTAATCTTATATGAATCGTGTGATATAAATAATCTGTATAGCCGTCAAAACAACAGCTACTAACTGCTCGATGGATAAAATGAGAAGAAGATTCTCATTCTGATAAAAATGCTACTTTGAATAGGTGTGCATCGAACATTGACGACCTGATTGATAATGTATTATTGGCATTGATATGTACGTAATGTATTGTATGATCAGTATATTTTATCCAAAGTCTTCCATTTATATTTCATCTCAATTGTCACTCTCATCAGGTTCACAACCTTTGGCTAGTTTATTGTCCACGATACCACCAGAGGCGTACGGCTTAGCAAGAGGCCTGAATGTTAAAAACTTTGGCTCCAAGAGGATGCTCCATCTAGAAGCCCCTGGTGAAGCAGTGATCTGCACTATGGTCCTCTGCCACAGGAACCAGACCCTGTTGAGCGAACTGAAGGTAAACTTAGGGGAATAATAGTCAAGCCTTTTAGAACGTTAGTTGTCTTTTCATGTTGTTAATGTTAACATGTTAACAGAATGTGAGCATTTTTAGTTATCGCCATGAAGAGGCGTTTAACATTCCCACCTGACATTGGACCACAGCACTGCCGTATGGTAATAGTAGTGTACTACAAGTATTTAGCTATATATGTATATATATATATATAGCTATTACAGGCTTATAACTGCAGGATATTTTTCATCGCAACAAACAGAGATAAGCTATGTGATCTGGTCTGGGGGCTCTGGCAGCAGAACCATTTATTCATTCATAAAGTGAGAGTTTATACATATTACATATTTCTAAAGCTTGCTTCTATTTCTGCAGAGGTCACTGTGACCATACAATAAGGTCTGATGATGACAACACGATGATTCATGCGGTTTTTTTATAGGTGGTGGTTCAGAAGGCCCAGCATGTGTTGAGGCTCACCCTGAGGGAGCCCTCCGCCCTGCTGGGAGGGGGGTGCACCGAGACCCACCTGGCTGCCTACATCCGCTACGAGGTCCCGATCCCTCTCCCCCCCCCATCCCCGACACAGCACATCTCACGCCGCCTTTCATGAGTCCTGATGTTAGCTGCGATAAGATAAAAATTAAAATCAAACAATATGTTCACTTGGTAGAGCATGTACCATTAAAGGCTGGCTTAGTCCTTTCTGCAGCAACCCGGGTTCGAATCCTGCCCGGGGTCCTTCTCTTCATGTCTTCCCCCTCTCCCCCCCCAAAGCTTCCTTTCTATCTCACTCAATGATAAAAAGACAATATAAATATAAATAAAAACAATATCGTCACCCAACAACGCATTATCCAATCATACTCTTTGATTACATTCCTTCTTCCTTTGTACCGACACCATAGACTTCTGAGCCTACCTCAACACTAACCACCTCTCTATATTCCCCCTCCCAGGGTATCCGTAGGGCGGCCGAGGCTACGTCGTCGCTCCAGTGCTCACCCACAGAGTACCTCCTCGGCACAGAGGCCTTCGCCCGCTCCCTGGAGTCCGTCGCCCGGGCTCTGGAGCACGACGGCGGGACCCCCATGGTGGACCTGACCCACGGTCACCACGGGGCCGTCCCCGTGGACGAGGCCCCGGCCCTGGAGGGGAGGTCCCCGCGTCGCTGCGGCTGTGGGCTGGTGAGGGGCTCGTCCGTGGAGAGGTGGACCTTCCTGAACACTAAGTACGCCGAGTTCGCTCCCGCCATGCCGCCTGGGGGTCGGGCCGCGGCACAGCCGGCCGTACTGGACTGTTTCGCCGCCAAGATGAACGCACTGCAGGTTGCGGTGGAAACTGCTAATCTTTTGCAGGATATCCGATATATAGTTCAAGATAAAAACTAGGCCGTAGATGACGGATTCTATTTTAGTATTGTGTATTATTGTGTGTTATTCCAAAGTAAATAGTTATTTATTTTTCTGTTTTGTTTTACTTATTTTGGTTGCAGTTTTTAATCACAACACTAGGTGTGAGTATTGGCTCTGAAGTTACCGGTAATGGCTGATAAACGTGTGCAAGACCGTTCAATCGTGATCTATAAGTTACTGATAAGTTATCAAGCCACAGCAGTCATCAGGTCTTGGGAATCCAAAGAACATTTTTGTGTGGGGAAAAGTGATTCCTTACAACATGGAGGATATCATTCTGAAACATTTCTTGCCGCTTAAAATGGCGCAACTGGAAGTGAAAATACCCTCAGTTTTATGCGATTTATACCAGATACACTTGTATAAACGTCTAGTGCAAAGATTATTTGGTCAATAAATATCCTTTGTCGTACGCTTGTTATTTAACACATGATGCATCACATGACAAATCAATCATTATTGATGAGACTTTCCTCACCATAGTGATACATGGGGTCAAAACGCAGCTCTTTTGTAGAAGCTAGTTTATAAATATAAGTTTACAAATATGAAGCCTTAAATAAAGTTATGAAATCATTCCCATATGTGTTGCGTGTTACCTCCATAAAGTAATGTAACTACGCAATACTGATTATTAGTGTGGAGCAGAAAGTCAATCATGTGTCTGTTTGAGCTGTGTGTGTGTGTGTGCAGCGTGTTTGTGCACATCATCACATCTGTTTGTCTCTACTTCAAAGCCATGTCTCTTTACGGTCATCTGACATTACCAAACACTAATACAGTTATTAACTGTCACAAAATGTTGTCGTTCAATGAGGAGGTATTTCAGTCCCTAGTTATCTCCCTAGGCAGACAGCAGAAACAGACCTGATACTTAGTGAAAAGTTGATCTCCTTTGATCTATGGACCTTTGAAATACAAATAAGGAACGGGTATCTCATAAGAATTGGACAGGAGGCACCTTGTTCCACTTTGAAATTTCTGGAGGATCCTTCCTGTTTCTCCTCTCCCCCTGCAGTAGGCAAGGCAAGATTCGTAATACTATTACGATTATTAATACGTTACTATTACCTAAGTTTCATAATAGTAACAATATTTTGCGCTTATTGGTCAGGCAAAGCTGAGTAAGTGTGTCCATTAGTGTTATCAAATATCTGCCAGACAAATGCAACAATAACAACGGCAAAAGCGTTATTGATGAACTGCAGTGGAAATATTGGCAGCCTCTAGGCATCCAAGTGGTGTCGCCTCTTCATTCAGGGCAGCTGCTCACTATCTCAATCATACAGAGCTGAGCTATGAATACATGCCATTTGGTGGAACGCTTTCATCCACAGCATCGTAATCCTAATAGCATCCAAGTTAAACAGTCTAAATACCATGTGCATGCATTCTTAGCATGGGGTAGTGGGAACCGCTAACCCCTATTGAAGCCCTCACTCTGGTATCTAGCTGTCACAGTAGCCTACTAAGCCTGTCCAATGAAACATACCTCGTTTTTACTTTGACTTTACTTTTGGAAAATGAATATCCTTCCTTTAAGAGCACAAACCCTGCTCCTTGATGCTATTGCAGCTTCAGAATACATTCCCCCAATTTACAAAATAGGCCTATCTATATCAGACCGATCAAGGTTCCGCTAGGGCCTACAGTACAAAACCCTGATCAAACTTGACGCTCCAGTTGCACTCCATTACCTCGGGAAGTAGTGCCTCCCGGCTGACACAAACTGCAGGTACATTCCCACGCTGCTGCCTCTGTACCATGTCAGAAACTTGAGTGGTGAAACCTGGATCGGGAGAGGTAGCTCCTGGGAGAACCAAGTCTGCCAGGATAGACTGACTGTAACCAGTTCTGCCAGAATCCCCATCTAGCTTACACAGCTTATCAGGTTTGCATGGCTAATGCATCTCTGACTCCAGGTTGGTTTGCACTGGGGCACCCTGTGTTCTGAGAGATCTGCCTGTCTCAGCAGGGGATCAGGTAGGAAAAGACAGCATCGCTAACTCCTTCCCAAAATAGAAGGAGAGTGCGTTCAGACAACAATTAGGATGCCACCTCTTAAACTTGAGGAAACCAACGCAAGAATAGTTTGGGAAAAGTACTTTTTTTTTTGCATTTCGGTCACCAGTCTCTGTAAGAAAGCCCTCTTGGGCTGCATGCTCATCATTAGACAGGATGTATTTTGTACTGCTACACACTCCTGTAAACAGACATGTTAATAAAAAACATTTCAGCTTGTCGGCTGACTGTAGCCCAGGGGTTGGCTGAATATGCAGAGGTTGTTGGAGCCCCCAGCTTCTATGTCCCTCTTTCAGAAGTAAGGAACCAGAAACTCATATAAAAGTGGTTACATGGACCCCGCCAACACATTGCCCGGCAGGAGTCAGACCCAGGGCTTATAATGAATCACTCACTGGCAACCAGTGGGCTTTTGAATTGCCAGTTGGGGGGAAAACTGCAGTGCGACAGCATTTGGGTGGCCTGGCTGTTTGGGAAATGTCCTCTCTGACCTCAACCCTGGAAGGTCTCCCCCATTTCTCAGCGCTAAGGAGCCATGGTTGGCACAGAGAGAGACGACCACCATTACAGTAAATGACAACTGCTTGGTTACAGCAACAGGAAAATCAACGGTACCGGTTTAAAACAAGTTGTTTTAATGGGTCGGCGGTCAGATCGAATCGGGTTATTCAGAGTCCAACCCGTCAAGCTTCAACAGAGAAGGGGAAGGAGGATGAGGAGTAACCCAACTATTTTGATTGGAAAAGGTGAAGAGAAATTTGAACATTTGAAGGTCAGATTCTAGTTTGTGCAGTTTTAACATCTAAAGATGGGAAGTAAGTATTCTCAAACAGAAAGATTAAAAGGTAGAGCTACAAGGTCTGTAACTGTAAGATTACTGATTATCCTTCATGAATGCCAGTACTGTTGAACTCAATCACCCTTTTTGAAGAAACAGGGCACAGATTAATGCATTATGAATGAGAACAAACACAATACTAGCAGAGACAAATGCCGCCGTAATGAATGCTTGGTGAATAGAAGTAGAATATTAGTGTAAACCCTTTTACATCCCTGTTTTATTGGGATGGAGTTTAATGGCAAGACCCAATTCATGTTAAATGTACATTGAACTAAAAATGATTAAAAAATATAATTGATGGTTAAGTTATCATTGGTGGAGGAGAATTACCAACAAAAAAACGGCATGGGGCCAGGAGAGGGATGTTCAGAAGAGGTAAGGACCACAATACTGGGAAATGGGAAGAGTTTAGGTTTACTTGATTCATAATTTACTATAGCTCCCTCTACTGGTAATATTGAGGTATGTTTGTATGCATATCGCATTAATGTGGACACACAAAGCTGTCTACATACATTATATTGTACACCACTGTTAAATGGGCATTTCATACATCCGTGTTTACAGACATTTGAATTATAATCTCTCAAATACGTTACTTTTTCGAATGTGTTGCTTTTACGTGTTGAATGTGTTGCTTTTACGTGTTAAAGCAACACATCACCATTGTTCAATAACGACAGGAGAATACATCCATTTCAATATATTTTTACTTTTTTTGTAACATGAATCTTAAGCCTTGACTGTATTTTGGGATTTGTTTCCTCTGTGGAACCTGAGATTAGAAACAGCTCCTTTGCAGGAGTATTTAAGCAGTATATTTTGGAGGTGTGGTGACTTGTGAATTTCCATTCTCTATGCAAGAGAGATAATACAAAAAATAAAAACACATCTAACAATTAAACGGCAGAAAACAAACTCAAAATGACGCCGTGCTGGGGTTCAGCTTTGGGCTTTGGGGAGCAGGGGGGGGGGGGACCACTCCCTACTGTAGGAAGGAGATAACTTCAAGACAATACAGGTTGCTCAAAAAAAAGAAGATACATAGAGAGAAACAAACCAGAGCGTATGGTGTAAAATAGGACAAGGAAAAGTATGGTTTTCAATATGCAGCAGTGATCCAAAGGCACGATAGCACAGTGTGTCATGCTTTAGTGGTGTTCTTCACTGATTTGATGTCAAGGCTGACTCGCTTTTTCAGCTGTGCGGTCAATAGATTTTGACCAGTTTGCTATCTTAACATTAACAAACCTCAACCAATCCCCATGTTGAAACCAGAAACCAAGGTTTTTATTTTCTAAAAGAGGGGTGCTATGAGTACATTATTTTAAAATCGGTAAACACTTGACTTCAGCAGAAGGATCCACCAGTAACAAGAGAATAGATTCAGTGAGGCACACAGAAAATGTGCTGCAACGCTACATTTGACTGAGTCCTTGAGTCGGTTGCACAGAAGACCATTTGTAACGTTGACTAAATTACTGGTTCAAATAGATTAAATCATATTTTTTATTCTAAGGTCTGTAGAACGCTCTGGATTCAAATTAGTAGTTGTATGTTTACACAGCATGAAGACAGCAGTCAGACACTGCCAATACATCTATTCAGTGCTACGAGGGCATCGCTGGATAACTGGGTACAGCTAAAACAATGGGGAGCATAAACGACAACTCTTTCTCGTTCAATTGTACCGCCACACTGCTTGTTAATACTAGTAAATCTAAAAAAAATCTACCAAAAGTGGATTAAATAAAGAAAACAAATTATGCATAAAGGATTATATTTAATCGACTAGTATAAGTATAATAGTAGTAAATGTATTTGGTATGTACAGCAGTGGGTTAGTGAACTGGGTTGAATGCAGCCCTTTGTTAGCAACCACACCAATAAGCAGGTTTGTACAAACCGTGGTAGTAGCAACCCCTACTATCAGGAAGCATAATGCTTGAGGATGTCGGTCAAACCCATTTCTTCCAGGTGACCTCGAAATGCTCTTGGATTCATTTAGAAGTTTCTCTTTTATCATACTTTCTCAGGGGAAAAAAAACACGAGCACACAGGAAGAGAGTTGCGAAAAATGAAATTTACATTTCAACTTGTATCCTCAGTCCTATTTAGAGGAGTAAAAAGTGGACTTGACCAACCCCAGTCCTTACGAGATCCAAAATACCCCCTCCTCCTCCTACCCTACGCACCCCAAAATACCCAGCACGCCGCCTCCCCCCCCCACGCTACTGAACCATAGGCTCCTATAAATCAGCAAAACTGCAATCCCAGCAAAACGGTCCACCCCCCCCCCGCCCCCCGAGGGGAGATCGGCGGGAGAGCTAAGCGAGGATGGTGGAGGGAAGTCATTGGCATTCTAGGTTTTCTAGGTCCTTCCTGCAGATGGTGGGTGCTCAGTGGGTGAGGGTGGTGGGGGGTTTGGATCAGGTTATGGCAATAGGCAGTAGTCCCCTCCCCCTCCTCCACGGGGCGGACCTCAATGAACTATGAGAGCCCCGGCGGCGTAGCTCACAGAGCTGTCCTGCCAGTTCCGGCATTCGCTAGATTGGGCATAGTTCAGGAAGGAGAAGTTCATTTCTAAACCGTTCTTCCTCAGCTCTGCCACCGCCTGCAAAGCAACAAATCAAAAATCGGACACAATGACAATCAAAGCCGTCCAAAAGGAACATGCAGTGTGGAACAAAACCTTCAGCCCGTCTTCCAGAACCAGACCATTATCATTCCTTACAGCTGTCCTTACTAATGTTAAGGCCTAAACATATTTCCTTATTTGAGGGATGTTTTGGGTTTAGTTGGGAGGTGGTAGCACTTACGTTTAGTAGCACTCCAATAGGGTGACGGCCACAGATGGTGTTGTGGTATTTCTTCAAGTAGTTGGTGAAAGACATCGGGTCCAGCTGCTCTATAATGCCCATCCCCTTCAGAGGCCGGACGGCAAGAGACATTAGGATCGTTTAAGAAGAGATTTAGCCCCGAAAACGAACTAACAACCAACTAACTTTCTTAGAAACATTCTATGTTAAGCACAGTGTAGATCTGGACCTACCATTTTATCAAGGTTCTCAATGGATCTGTAGATCTCCCCTTGGGATTCATCGTAATACGTGTATCGAAACCGCTGACCTAAACAGGTAGGTAGAAGGAAGGTCAGTACACCACCAGCTAGCAGAAAACAACATACACATGATCAAGGTTTTCAACAGCTGGACATAATGGAGGCGGCACTCACCCCAGTGGCAGAAGTCGGATGAGATGATGAACAGATTGGAGGGGTCCGCCAGGTACTTGCTGAACAGTGCTCCGTACTCCTGTTCCTTTGTCTCGCTCAGTGCACCCACCAGCACAGGGACGATGCTAAACTCATCTTTGTGGCTGCAGATAGGATGGTGGCATACTTTTACTACGTGTCCTACACTGCATATGTCGTGGGGTGTGTGCGGGACAATTAAGAGTTCATTGATAGGTCAATGCACAAATAAGACAACAAATGTGACCAATGATATGAAAAAGGTGAGAGCTGTTGCTACCTGCTAGAGGAAAAGCTAAGGGGGGACTCCTTCACTAAGGACTTCTATGGAACACTTTCAAACCTATCGGAAGGTGTGCCCCCTACACTGCTGACATTTTAGGCGCATACACTACGACGGTAGATGCTCGACTCGCTCCATTACCTGCTCCCGGCATTTCAGTAGCTAGAAACGGCTTTTGAACTGCTGCCCACCACACAGAAGGCTATATTAAATATGCATGTCCAACACATGCCATGGGTGAGCGTAGCACTTTGTAGCAGTACTTTGGGGGCTATGTATCGAAATCTGAGTTAATTTCAAGTGGAAGAAGAAAACAAAAGATATGGTTATTAGCTCCCGGTGTATCGGTGCCAAGTGCAGACACCTTGGCACACAGGAAGCAAGGTGTGCCGTACGTTTTCTTGTAACATAGGCTCTACAGTACAACATGGTAGCCTGCTCACCTCTCCATGGCTTTCGCGGTGTAAGGCAAGTGCATTTCAATACTGTGCTCGTCCTCGTCTGTCTGCAGACTCATCCGCTCAAACATGCCCGTTTTCCAGAGGTCAGCATAAACTGGAAGACAAGTGGGGGTGGTACTTCAGTGTGCATATATAACCTTGTTCAAATCTCTCAGGGTTGGATTGCTTTTGTTTCAACAGCGAGGAAGAAGGTACTTTAAAGACATCTCTGTCGATGCTCTGCGGCACTCCGGCCCTGGTAATTAATCACACCATTGCCCTCTGAGCAAGGGAGGTGTCTGGTCTCACCAAGCACTGTATAAAGCCTGCATGGCACAACTTTCTTGACTAGAATAATCAAGGGAACCGTTTTTTCCTTTTCCATCACTCTTTAGTATTATAGGATTATAGAACATGATTATAGCAGAACAAATAGGCACAGTGTGGCTCTGTGTGTTATTTCCCCATGCCGTTTATGAGTGAAGCTGTGACATATCATCCAATACCAATTTAATGAGACACAGTCAATACCCTTCTGGTCGATCCTCAGGTCATAGAGGGGTGTTTTGTAGACCTCGGCAGGGGAGAGGGCACAGCGGGACAGGGGCACGTGGTGTGAGGGTCCCAGAATAAACACCCTACGACTGGAGCAACAACAGGACTTTACCTCACTGAATCCAAGACACATGCCCCCCACCACTGGCCATCACAGATTGTCACTCTCTACCGACTATTGCAATCTGTCATACATGAGGCGTTTCACTAGGGTGTGAAGCAGTTGCAGCAAATGACTCACGTAACAGAAGGGTCCACTTGTTTGTATGCATGGGCTGCGCAGGCACCACAATAGGTGTAGCCGGCATGGCTGGAAAACAAAGATGCATTATTAGCAGTGGACACCATGGCATTAATCATTGCGGTGAGTCATTTATCCATTTCTACTTACGGTGCAATGATGGCTCTTGCAGGTCCAATGGTGGACTGTGCCTGAGACAACCAGCTATCTAGTTGTGCATTCAGCTGTGATCCTGGGAAATAAACAGAAAATACATGTATGCATTTAGTTATTCATTCGATACAGCTTCCCATTAAAATAAAACCTGGTACAACTTGAGTTTATTAGAAACCAGAGAAATTGCTTCTACATATGAATCTTCACATTCTGGTCAAGTGGTTAGAATATTTGGTGCAAGCATGGTTTGGTTTATACATCTAATTAGAATGAGAAGTAATCGCGAATATGGCTGACTTCTATGACCCATCAACATACATGATGGCTAAAGGGGTTGGCTAGGTTAAACAGTCTGGAAAAGCAAGCAGGAGGGGCATGGATGACGCTAGAGCAGGGCTGATTTTGCAGAGAAGCTATATGGTTGGTACGGTGGGGGAGGGGGTCTTTGTGGCAATATGAACCTTCAATGTTTTGCACAGCCATTATCAATCCTTTGTTCACACACAGCGGGACGAACTATACGTTTTGTGTGGGCTCATCAATCTGAAATATCTCCGTAAATCAAACATCTTCAAAATGACTACATTATGACATCTATAGTCGGCCAGCCTAACTGCCCGGGCCGGATAGTCCTGCAATACAAGACAAGCTGACTGTTCTTCCATTCATACAACACCCTGATCTAAAAAAAAATCCAAATAAATAATGGCAGAAGTCAAATACGAGAATGTATATTGTCCATCCACTGACAAATTTCTTAACGGGATTAAAACCACCATTGCAGCAAATGCAATAATGGAGAAGCACAGTGGACGGCAGCTAGCTCAGCTCAGTAGCTGGATTAGTTGAAGCTAACCCTCCGAGGTGTCAAACCATAACTACAGATGTCACTGTCACTACGACCACTAGAGAGAAAACGTTAGCAGGGCGAGCAGGAGAGAGGACGGGCTGGAGCATCGCCGACCTGCGGGTTACAGCCCTGTCTGTAGCGGGGTTAGCGTTGCGGTCGGCGGACAAGTTACCCGAGGAGGAGTACCAGCTGCCGGCGTGACTTGCTTCTCTGCACACCACTCGGTTCGACATCTTGGATCCAAAGCTGCCTATCTTGGTTCTCTGAACTCTGGTCGGGTTGAAAAAACACCACCACGGAATCGTTTTTTAGATAAATAAGAGCGCTTTGTCTCGTTGAGTTCAGGGGGTAGCTCAGTCAGAAAGCTACCGGACTAGCAGGCTTTGGTGTACAGTCTGCCTGTAGTTCTTTTTCTCTTCTTTTTTTAAACCGGTTAAACCAAGTTATAAAAAGGAATGACCAGGTAATCGACTACCTTTATAATCAAGCAAAAAAAAGTCCTGTAACTGTCTTTGTAACGAGGGTTTAGTGGGCAATTGCAGGCTTGTCAGAGTAGTGTTGTTCTGGGGCAGAATACTGATCGTGGAGGATATGGAGGCAGGTAACGGGGCGTGTCTGAAACAGGCGCGTCACAGTGTGGGCGTTTCTTAACCAATAAACGACAGGTGTAAAATGAGACGCCAGTCCTATGGGCGTGGTTATCGTTTGGCATAAGCTCGTTTATTGTGCCAGTTCAGCCCGGGTGCAATAAGTTCTCGCGATCGCCAATGTTCTAGTCCTAGGCCTCTGATTGGTCAAGCGCTGATGACCAAGGGGGAAGTAGTAACCTTTGTGATGTTTACGTTTTGTTCTTTGAGCAGGAAGCAGTCAGCCGTTACATGCCCGTATCCCAAATATTGCCTTAATTAACACATAATTGATTGTGAAAAAGCTTATAGTACAAGTTCAAGACTGAGATACAAACTATATGTCACGTCTACGAGCCAACTCTCGCAGTGATGGCGTCCAGAATGAGTAGCAGCAAAGGCAAAAGCAATAGCGACATTATTAAAGGCTATCATAAACAGGCATTCGAGTACATATGCGTAGCGCTAAGGATCGACGAGGATGATACAGGTTTGTGCATTGTATTTTAATCATGTGTCTGTTATGATGTGTATCAGTGGGCTTGCTCATCGACATGTCCCCCTGTCTCTTTCAAATGACAGGAGTCAAAGAGGAGGCTGTCCAGTGGTACAAGAAAGGCATTGAGGACCTTCAACGTGGGATTGCCGTAGAAGTCACAGGAGAGGGTAGGGTCGCACTCCGATCAAACACATGTTGTGTATGCGTTTTGACATGCCCCTGCTGACTTCACGGTTCACTCTCTTTATGTTCAAGGAGAACAGTATGAAAGGACAAAGAGACTCCAAGATAAGATGGTCACCAATCTCGACATGGCAAAAGAACGGCTCTCACTTTTGGGTGAGTGCATTTTAGCTTGCCATTCAGACTTTCAATAAAGTGATATGATATAATTTGAATATGAGTTGACCGCCCCGCCCCACTAAGCAATCACCTACAGCAAAAGTCCCATTTTTTAAAAAGTATTTTTAATTTGGTTTGTCCTCATGTTTCTAGAATAACGACAAATAGGGTTGACAATAATGAGAGACAATTGATAGGCCTTGGAAGAGTGACGTATGATGGAAACATTAAAACAATGTGGCACACCCTGTCTAGCAGCTAGATTGTCAGACATGCCTCATGCCAACTCTAAACGAAAGTGGTGGAGCTGCTAAATGTGAATATTATTATATTTTATATATATTCTACAGAGGCCACTTTGGAATCTACAAGACGACTCCCAGCTCCCAGAAGTCCCCAGAATGGTGGAAGCCAGCCGGCCCCCCAACCCAAGCCTGCCCCAAAAGGCCCGGCTGCAGCTGGTGGCGCCTCCAGTCAGGTCAGGCCGTCCCCCCCTGGCAGGCCTGCCCCCAGAACCATCAACCCAAAGGTGAGCTTCACAGAAAGTGTAGAGTGGTTATGAACAGTAGGACAACGTTTCTAACGCTTGTGTTGTTTGAACGGAAAATGTTTTGCCTGCATGTACGTAAATGATGGCACCCATTGAACTCCTGACCATCCCTGGAAGGAGGGATCCCCCACTCTTCTTTCCATCTCAAGATTTCTTCCTTGCTAATTAAGGGAGTTTTTTCTTGTCCTCTGGGGGGCTAGGGTTAGAGGGGTAACATACATATATGGCCTGTTAAGCCCTTTGAGACTGTACCTGGGATTAACGACTATACAAATGACATTGAATTGAATTCATGTTTTGTGAATTTAAATTCCCCAAGGTTACCCCACAGGCAGGCCGAGGTCCGACTGTTAAAGGAGCGGCAGCATCGAAGCAGCCCCGCAAGAGAGATATGAAAAACTTCAAAAACGTTGACAGCAAACTGGCCAACATGATCCTCAATGAAATTGTCGACAGGTAAAACATAAGTTAACTTCACTTGAAGATTTAGCCACTTCTAATTTAGCACCCGAACGTCGATGAATATGAGGTTACTTTGTTTGTTCATTGCAGTGGACCGGCCATATCTTTTGAGGACATTGCCGGACAGGAACTAGCGAAGCAAGCGCTTCAAGAAATTGTCATCCTACCAGCATTGAGGCCAGAGGTACATCACCTGTAATGAAACGCATGCATGTGGTCTGAGGTTTAGTGGTCAGGTTCTCCATCTTCATTCTGTGTAAAGAAAACACCGCCGATACACCAATGACCACTTAATCTTACCTCATTCAGCTCTTCACCGGCTTGAGGGCTCCAGCAAGAGGGCTGCTTTTGTTTGGTCCCCCTGGGAATGGAAAGACCATGTTGGTGAGTTACCATGACAGATGTTGCTGTGTCAAATATTCTATATATTTGTGGTCCCTATTCTCAACAAAAACAAATGGCAGATGTTTATCCAGCAGTATCGCCTTATTGCCTCTGTTACCTGCCCTGTTGCCAGGCCAAAGCAGTTGCCAGGGAGTCCGACTCCACCTTCTTTAACATCAGCGCTTCTACCCTGACCTCTAAATACGTGAGTTCATTTTATTACTGGCAAGTTTCAGCGAGATCAGAGGTATCTGATTGCTGTGGGTTATGAAAGCCATTGTTGTATTTGTTCAATTTCTGCCAAAGGTGGGAGAGGGTGAGAAGCTTGTGCGAGCTTTGTTCGCCGTCGCCCGGGAACTACAGCCATCCATCATCTTCATTGGTGGGTCATTATGTATTGTGAAACTTTGTAAACAAGTGTCTCGTGTTCAAATGTACAGTCTGGGAAAGGCTGATTTGAACAGCCTTTTTCATCAGCTTTAACATATTGATCATACTGAGCACCTGAACATGTATAGACATTCTTTGGTCAGTTGTACATTCCATTTAGATTACCTACATTTAGGTACATATTCATCGGCGCACCTCTACTTTATATTTATAATATATTTAAATACTCTCCCTATATCTATAACCAACAGGATATATGCTATGTTCCCTATTTTTATATTCTCTGGAATTGGGCTAGTGGTTAACTTGTATTATGTATACTTTTGCTAGTCTTGCCATATTTTTGCTCCTATTTGGATTTGTAACTTACCTTGTCTTGAGGAAGTTCACTGTTCAGAATGGTCCTGTGTTATACCGTGACCAATGACAAACAAGAGACTTAGACTGTGATATTCGGTGTGGTTCAGACGAGGTGGACAGCCTGCTCTGTGAGAGGAGCGAGAGAGAGCACGAGGCCAGCCGTCGCCTGAAGACCGAGTTCCTCCTCCAGTTCGATGGCGTAAGACGAGCTTCGCTTTACTTCAGTCTCAAGAGAAACTGAAAATCTGCACAGTTGTGCAGACTTTTCCTGAACACCTGTTTTTTTTTTTCCTGGTTCAGGTGCAGTCAGGGGGGGATGACAGAGTACTAGTCATGGGAGCAACTAACCGGCCCCAAGAGCTGGATGAGGCAGCACTGCGGTACGCACACACTTTATTGTCTCCCTTTCGACATTAAAGGTTCGCTATAGCTCGATCTGTCCTCAAGTATGCTAACCACAACATTCTTAACTTATTAATATGTTTACTTTTCCTTGTCAGACGCTTTGTCAAAAGGATATACGTGGCCTTGCCGGATGAAGAAGTAAGCACTATGTTTTCATCCGTCTATTGCCTTTTCTAAATGTCCTTTCTTTCTTTTTGTCTTTGAGAAAGCAGTGAATGTTAATGTGCCTATGATGTGTCAATTCTAACCTCCAGACTAGACTCAAGCTGCTCACACATCTCCTAGGAAAGCAAGGGGAGCTACTGAACCAAAAAGAGCTCTTACATCTTGCCAAGTGGGTACCTTTCTATCCTCTAAGACCTCATTTGCACACTGTTCCCCTCCCACAGTCATGAATCTATTAAGTCGGCCATGACATCACCCTAATACCATGGTGTGCATTTTCAAAAGGGTGACAGCTGGCTACTCAGGAAGTGATCTCACCTCGTTAGCCAAAGACGCCGCTCTGGGTCCCATCAGGGGTAAGGATGTTCCCGGTTAAATATATACTCTCATTTCATTACAACTACCACTTTGTTTTGAAAGCAGCTGCTAAAAAATGTTTTCCACACAGAAATGGGGCCGGAACAGGTGAAGAGCGTGGCGATTAGCGAGGTGAGGTATTTCATTCAACATGTTCATGTTTGGTACACGTGTGTACTCAGTTAGGGTTTATTAACATTACAGTTACATTTAGGGCATTTAGCAGATGCTTTTATCAAAAGCGACTTACAATGAGTACATTTGTCAGAAGAAAGGGATAAACAGTGTATCGCTGTCAGTACAGTAAGGATGTTCATAGAACCAAGTGCCAAGCACTCATCATTTTTAGGTTTACCCATTCACCGTATACAACAAAGATAGCTAGGATATGATGCTACACAGTGCTAAGAACTTTTTTTAAGTGCAAGGACGTACAACATACAATAAGTGTGTAAGAGGGGTGCGGGGGGAGGCTTTGCAGAGTCTAGGTGAACTCGGCAGCCAATACAAACTTGTTTCTTTACCTTCAGATGCGGCACATGAGGCTGAAGGACTTTGAGGATTCCCTGAAGCGTATCAAGCCCAGTGTCAGCCCACAGACCTTGGGTCTGTATGTGAAATGGAATAAAGACTTTGGAGACACGACAGCTTTCTAAATGCATGGAACTAATCAGTGGGCACTGTAAAATCCATTGGCTACTAATTTGAATGTATTGGCACTGACTGCCATGCAGTTTGTCCCCAATGCCTGACCTTTTTGTTTATTGCTTGAAATTCTACCTCTGGTACTTGGCACAATGTGAGGTAGATCTATAGTATTTGATTTGTGCGTTGTCATATTTAAATTATATTAACAGCAATAACCTAACAACCTAACATTGACAGCAAGTTTGAGCTTTGTTTGGAATCAAATTTAGACCTTCAGAAAACAATTAGGTATTCAGTAAAAAACTGTTTAAGATGTGTATTGTACAGTATTGCTGGTCCCGACAATGCAGTTTAGTATTTTTTTTATCCCCTATTTATATATATTTTGAAAATAAGGGTTTTCAGGGGCTTTATTTAAATAATTGGGTTAATTTGCCCCATTCATAATGACTTTTGATGTTTTTACTGCTGTACTGTAATACTCCCTGCCCTCCTGAAGAGGGCAGCAAACTTCTCCATACTGCATCGCGCTTGCTCAGTATTGAACAACGTAAAGCGTTGATAAATTAATTAGAGCTTTTGAATTTTGTTTTTATTGGCGAATGCATCATACTAACTATAAATAAAACCATATACAACTGATTTACCGGGGTAACGTCTTTATATTAGATAACGCCAGATTATGAAACCTTTCTTTGTTTCACTTTTTCTACCCCTGGTTGAATATAAAATAAGCGTTTTAGTTGGTTTACCTGTGATTCTCAGTTAGTGTGTGCACGTCCGCGTTATAATACAACTGAAATAGCTAAGTGTGGCGGTTTAGATCCCGTTACCCCAACTGTCATCAAATCACACAACAGAGGGAGGCCAGAGGCCTAGTATAGTGCTCGGTCATTTCAGACCTGTGAACAGCTTTACTAGTGTTTTTTATTAAAGTTGTAGTCCATACCGGGAGGCAAGGTCTCCTCCCTCTGCACCAGTGACGTTAGCTGTGGGTCCACTGGCCTACCCGCCCTGTTGCCCGTTGCTACAGCCTCTCACTTTATGTGTGTCTGGAAATGTCAGTCAGTGGCGCTTTTTCTGTTGAGAAGGAACACAAACACCCACACATGACCTCACAAGTACGAAAACACAAACACTCCCAGACGTCACTCACTCATGCACACACACTCATCCGCCAGTACATACTTATGCATCCACACACACACACGAGGTCCTGCTTACCCATGTACTCAGCTGGGCATACACTGACGCATGCGCTCAACCATGGATGCATTTAAACGTGTACAACCACAGACAGCGGGTCAACCCGTTTTCCTCGCCCCTTAACGATAGTATCTCTCCTCGTACTAGACACCTAGAGTGATGTCACGCTGGGCGCACCGTGAAGACGCCTCCTTTAGCTTTGTCGTGGTGTCAAGCAGCAGCACCATTGTACTTCGGTTCGACGGCTTCTGTTTCCCACGTGGGGAGTTTCCACAAAGATACACAATGGACAGTTCAGCCCTCCTAGCTGTCTTTGTTGTATACGGGGAATGGGTTAACATAGCGATTGTAAGTGCTTGGCACTTGGTTCTATGAACATCCTTACTGAACCGACAGAGATATATTGTTCTCTCTTTCTTCTGACAAATGTACTCATTGTAAGTCGCTTTAGATAAGGGCTTAATGCCCTTAATGTAAAGGTAAATGTCACCCTACCCAGGGTACTGCACCAACTGGTTAGCTGATCTATTTCAGCCTTCTGGGTGGACAAGCCCATGTGTGATGTCACTATGGGGTTGATTTTAAATTGACCTAGGGGCCTTTAAATCTCGAATGGCTCCTCCAATGGGTAGCAGACAATGCTTTTTCTCCACTAAATAAGAAACAAATGAGAATGCCACACCCACCCAGGGGAGGAGGGCCTTGAAGTGAATTGAAAGTGATAATTGGGCAGGTCCCGTGAAGGCGCCCACCCTGTTGTGAGAAGAATAACAGTCAACCCGCCAACTGAGCAAACACACAGAGTGTTTCTTCAAGTGGTCCGCTATCAAAACTGTGTGTGTGGACTCGTTGAGGGCCTGTTTGTTGTGTTTGGTTCTGGGCCCATCGTGTGTGTGGCTACATGACTACCTCGCTTCTTGTGGGGTTTTGTTACTGAAAGTATACTTTGTACTTGTTTTGTTTCGTTTGTCAATCAACAGCTTGCCCCCTAGAGTACTAGATGGGAGAGTGTGGCACGCACGCACGCACGCACATTTTTTCCGTTTACCTTCATTTTAAAAGGTGTTACAACGGTCCTCTTTCAGCTCCCAGAGTGTCCATTCTTCATAACTGGTTGCTTCTGTTGCGCGTTGCCTACAGAGTCAAAACAGAATCTCCTTTACCCGACACGTGTTATCCTACTCTCTCACGGGAGGCCTGCAGCCAAATCTGATCTTACATTCAACAGCCGCATCTGTCTTTTATGAGCAAATTTATTTTTCTAGCTCACTATTTATGCATGGATTGCATGTGCGCCTGTGCGCGCGTGTGTGTAGATCGTTGTGTAAACCTAGGGAGGTCTGAGTTAGCACATATGTAGGAATCTCACATTGCTTACGCTGGTATTTTTTTATCGCTTTGTCAATTTCTCGCTTCGGGGGCCAAAATATAATCAGGCGCCGGTTATGCTATAAATTTGCCAATTCCTCGATTTGATTGTAAAAAACAACACCAGTACCAGCTACAAAATATCCAAGACAGATGTGTGCGATACATTAAGGGACGAGACAGCGGTGTGAACACAGAGGCTTAAAAGGCTTTTCTTCCAGTGTTGTTTCTAGTTTGGTAGCCTCTCCATTTCCCACCTTTTGAAGGATGCCAGGGAAACGCTTCTCTATGCTGTCAGTGGACGGCCCTTGAGAGACTAGTCTAATGTAACTCAAGTAAGTGGCATTTCCATCTTTAATCCCCCCGGGAGTAATGTGCTCGTGGCAAGCTTTCAATCTCAGTACCTGCCTGCCTGGGGACACCACGGTCTTATAAAATGAGGTGGACATGTACGGCATGGGTAATTGCAAACAGTTAAGAGACAGGGGGCTTTTAAGGAGAGATTAGGGTTTGTGGCAAATTATTTTAACGATATGGGGTTTACGGGACACCGACGTGTTTCAGAGTGAGCACGTTCATGTCTGCATGCCGCCGAGTTTGCCGAGATACCAGCATGTGTTTTCCTTTTAACTGTCGCCTGCAGCCAAGAAGCTATAAAGAATGACAGCGGGCTAGACCTGGGGAGCGAGCTCTCTGGAGTCAGAGGGGAGGTGCCACGGAAACATGGAGCCTGCAGTCGCACTCGAAGGCACAGAAACTGTGTCAATGTGAATAAGAGTTGCAGTCTGTCGGAGCGGACCTTCTCCGACATGTTTTGCTGTGAGTCAGACCTTCAAACATCAAAGTCACTAATGTTGAGCATATGGGTATCCTTGTTTAGGCGGTGGTTGTCACGGGACATAACTGTTAAGGACAAGCTGGGCGTTTCTTAGTGCCTCATCCCAATTAAATGTTTTACTCTTGCTAATATCCGGCTGAAAGAATACAGTCTGTCGTACAGCTCCCTTGTGGTTGTCAAAAGTACATCCAGACAGACATTTCATCATTGCTTGCATTGGCCTGCCTCATCCATCCACAGTGTTTCCGTATCACATTCCGTATTGAATCAGGTTTGAAGGAGGCGGACGGCCTCTGCCTATCTGACCCTGATGCCCTGAGACATATCCATGACATTTCTTCATTGTGACCTCTGTGCTTTGGCGGGCTCTCCGAGCCCCCCTTTACACCGAAGCAGTACCTGGCTCCGGGGGGGACACCGGGGGCGTGAGTGGGCGGGCGAGGGGGCGGTGTGGGGCGGTTATAGGGGGAGGGGGCGCTGGTTCATCATCGGGTGAGTTGCGGGTCGCCCAGCGGCGCATTCCTTTCGGCTGCGCGCAGCCAAGACACTTGACGAAAAGTGAAAGTGAGGCGTGCTGAGCTTTCACGAGAGCGATGGTCTGTCCGCCTGCGATCACGGCTCCCGCCCACCTCCCCACCTCAGCTTGTCCTCGGCTCCCTCTTGTTTTTCTTAGCCCTCTCTCCGTCTCTCATTATCTTTGTTGCTCTCTCCGCCGCCCACGGTCCTACATGCAGGGACAGGAGGGCTTCACCTCCACCTTTGGCCCCCGTCAGGTTCGACTCCCAGCGATGGCCGGCCGTTAAACTCCTACTTCACACTTGCCGGTCAACGAGAGCCGTGACACCCCCCCACCCCACCAGATCGGAGCCGTGACCTCCTGGGCTGAACTGCGGCCAATTAACACCTCTTACCCTTTTATCCCTTCTTTTTCATACTTTCTCCCTTTCTTTTCTTCCAAGACAAGGGCCGTGATGTGGAACACAACTGTTTCCCCCCCCCTGCTGTTTTATAACTCGCCGCTAATCTGAGCCGGAAGCTACAGCGTGTTTACCCCTGTTGCTGTCAGCTGACGAATGGCAGTGGTGACAGATGTGTGCGCATCCTTTTGATGACAGATGTGTGCGCATCCTTTACGGTCAGACCAAGGCACTTATCTTGGCTCAAGTGACACCTCTCCACAAGCAGCTGTGTCCGGCTGTGTCTTTGACTGCTATTCATCAAAAGAGAACCAAACTAAAAGGCGTTTTTCGCCTGCCCCTCTTGTCAGTGACATTGAATTTGAATCTTCTTTGACTTGATTTATTTGTTAGGCCAATGTTTGTTCAGGAAATCTCCCTGAAGACTAATCGGGGGGTCACAAGGTCATCGTTTACCTGTGGAAAAAACTACCTACACATGATTATTGATTATGCATCCGACCTCTGACAACTATTTTTCTCTCTCTAACCCCAGGCTTTCCTGATGCAGACAGACAGCTTCCCCCATCCATTTGAGCTGATAAAGAACAACTGACTCTTTAGAGAATAGCAGAATGCTTTCATCTTGTTGGTCTTCAAGAAGCAGTGCTTCACTTATTGGTTTTTCAAAGATATGGTTTAAATGATAAGGATATATCAAGGATATATAGTTGACCTTTAATTAAGAGGTTATTGAGGACATATTTAACAACATATTTTATGCATATCATATTAACATATAGCGTAAAGGGGGCTCCCCGGTGGTTCACCTGGTAGAGCGCGTACCATTACGGCCCAGTCCTTACCACAGCGACCTGGGGTTTGATTCCTGCCTGTGGTCCTTTGCTGCATGTCTTCCCCTCTATCTCCCATACCTTCCTGTCTTACTTACCCTGCCATTTAAATAATAAAACCTTCAAAAGTAAATCTTAAAAAAACCCATTTCTGAGGCAGTAAGCCACTCCCAGTCCTCATTCAAGAAAAACAACAGCAGGACTGAAGAAACACTCCCCAGACATGGCGTTCACCTCAACACTTGACATGACCAATTAACCGCTAATGGGACACAGAGCAACCACACCAAGAGTAACCACTCGGACCCGGAAAACAAACAGAGGGTTCATCAGGGCTGACCTTCAGCCACTATAACCAGTGGGCTTAACTTGGATCACTGGGAGGCTGAGGCGCCTCCCTTCACCCACCCACCCAGACAATGCAGACTGACCTTTGGGAAGAGGTATGTGCACGATGCCGTGGAGAGGATCAAAGCAGTGCTGGTTGTGGATGAGGTGTCATATGCGCACGCACGCACACATAAACACAATTAGTTAATATTATTCTTTACTATTAATATTAGGGCTGCTTTGGGTGTCTTGAAAAGGGCCATATAAATGCAATGAAATATTGAGCATAGTCGCAGATATAATCCAGTAATGTATAATGAAAAAGGAATTAACATCGGCAGCAGTAGAGCCGGTTGTCTGAAAACCTGGGATGTGGATTCGATTCTCTGATAAATCTGGCTGCTAGCTATGGAGGTGTTCCTGAGCAAGGCATTCAACCCTAACCGGCTGGATATTGCACTGCAAGTTTGGGTTTCCATTGGTGTGGGAATGTGGGTACGGATGGGTTAATGTGGAGCGTTAATTGTAAAGTGTCCACAGGGTAGGCTACACAACTGTAGTTTATTTAACACAAAGCTGATGCAACACTCAATCCTGTGTCCGGGGTCTAGGGCCTACCAGACCGGACATCTATAACTGACTAGAAAGACAGATGGGAGAATAAGGCCTTTAATATCTGACCGCAAAACATCCAAAAACTGATCATGTACTCACCTGTACAACCACATACTAAGCAGTTCCAATAAATTGCACACTGAACCAGGTGTGTTTGTGTCTTTTGACAAGATATGATCATATACAGGAATGTGTCAACAGAGATTAGCAAAATACTCTCATAAAACAAACTCGCTCAAAATAAAAAACGTACACTCAACCTAGGGCAGGGAGGAGAACCATCCCATCGGATCGGACAAGAATACTCACCTGTCAAGTGAACAACATAGCAGCCACTCTTCCGTAGGTTTGCTGACATGCAGAAACAAGGCCATATGCCATCCTACATATCCAAATATCTCAGACCTCAAATACCAGCCTTTAAAGGCTGCCAGCCAACAGCAGGTGCCCCCGTCTTGCCATTTGTGAGCAGACCGAGCAGCAGATTACATCAGCTGGCAGCATCGTTTTGTCACTTGACACTTTTGTCACTTTGACATGTGTGTGCGCTCTGCCGTTGAAAAGACGAGGAGCCCCGGGCCGAAGCCGTCACTTCCAGCTATTCTACCCTAGGCTTTCCGTACGGACCTCGTCTCACCAGGTATTTCAGCCTGGTCCTTCCATGCGGATCAGACATGTATCTGACATACTGACTTGTTGAGACACAGCTTTTTTTCACAGCCAAGTTTTTTGTGGCATGTTTAAAAGTGGGTATAGAAAAGTTAGCATAGTAGATATAATTGAAAGCAATTACCCCACCTTGGCCCTACCTATACACCGCAAAACACATCAGGTGCAGACTTAATGAGCAGCGGAGAGATCGGGACGGATCGGAACATGCTGATGTGCAGCTGTGTGATGCTGCCTGTCTTTACAATGTCATTATCGTTCCAGGGCCAAACATTACATCAAATAGACAACCCATTTTATTATGATATGTTTTCCTCAAGTGGTTAGGCTAAGAGCTTCTACTTTAGAGTTATGTCAAAGAAGCCCTCTTTTTTTTAACACTTTGCATTAATGCCTTTGATGTTTATTTTGGACTTTACTTTACAGCCAGGAATATCATGTCGTGTGTCCATTTTATTACGACTATGTTTCCAAACAAAACGAATATATGAGTTTCCTGTTTCCGGAGAACCTCAACTGCAACATTAGTGGTCTTAAATCTCATTCCTAATCAGTTCAAACGTTTGTGTTCCTACTCCTCCTCCTCATCATCATCATCATCATCATCATCATCATCATCATCCACATCCCACAGGAAGAGGGAGTCACCTCAGTGTGTGAGATCATACACGAGGGCTTAGCGTTGTTTTTATATCGTTTCCCGGTGCCTTCTTTTATCTCACCCAAAAAGACATAAACGACTTTAATTGTGGGAGACATGTCCCATGGTACACATGTCTTCTGGAGGAGCCCGGGGGATGGCGAACACATGTGTTCTAGGGGGACATCAAAGCGGGCTGACGCCATGCCACAGACACACACTGCAGAGTGCTCGTATCAGGATGTCTCAGAGCTGGCCCGGTGCCCAGACCCTGTCCCAGCACCCCCTTCCATCTCCGGAGCATCTCACACACACACACACACACACACACACACACACACACACACACACACACACACACACACACACACACACACACACACACACAGGTACATGTACACACACACACTAACACGTACACACACACAAGCGAACACAGACTTTTGGTGTACAATTGAATCGTCACCCAGACCTTACACAGAACACTGTATATGCAAACAAACAATAATAACCAAATGCACATGCAGTGGCTGAGCAGAAAACGGAGTAAAAGGTGTGCCTACTCCCGCTTTACTCGACATTATTACTGCAAGGCCATGGCTAGTGGGAATATAAAGTCAGCAACACTGTTTATGCTCCCAGATGGATATTGAGCAAACAAATTCAATCACAAATCAATGGAAAAATGTACCTAATAGAAAACATATGACGTAATGTCAAAGATTGACACTTTGTTTGATGATACTTTGTATACCGAACAATATTCATTATATATTTATTTTGAATGATCTTCATTCTTTTTTATACATATATTATTTTTCATTTGTCTATTTCAAGATTACAATCCCACATACCGCCTGCAGTACCCAATATTACCACAGGTTAAAAAACACTTGGCGTGTGGGGCTCTGGATCAGAGCAAAACGCCTTGGAAAAAAGTATGATTTATTTCCTTCTATATTCTCTCTTCCCCTCTGTTGCCATGGAAAGTAGGTGTCGTAAGATGGCCGTGCATCACAAGACGTCCCCTCGCCCCCACACTCCTCTCGTCAGACAGAGGACTCCTTATACAGAGGACTCCTCCTTATCCCCATCGTTCCACCCAGCACTTCACCTTACCGAGGGAGGTTACGGGTGAGGCTGGCTGACACTGGTTTCCTGAAGGTGTTCGAATACGTCTTCGGCTAATTCGCCCAGAACCTTTTTAACGTGTGGTGCAAAGGTCATGGAACACCATGAACACAATTACAATGTCATGGTAAAGGACACAATTACACTGTCATGGTAAAGAAACAACACATGTCAGAAGGCTGAGAGTAGATGCTCAGTGCTGATTCACTCCAGTAACAGCTAGTTGGTTAAAAGAGATCATCCGAGATAATGCTGAATACGGGAAGTTTCATGGCTACTATTTATAACGCCACGCCCTTGGAGAATCCTGTTCTGAGCGCCTCTGTAATTACTGATAAGCATTCGTTCGCTCTGCATGGTAATTGGCGTGTTGTCCGTGCCCGTAGGTCATTGAATCTGTGGCCCTAGACAACCCTGTTTTTAGAAGCCTCAATCAAAAAGGGAATCTGTGAATCGGCCTTCCAGACATTTTCCTTTTTCCACCATGAAGAAAAAATCGAGTAAAAGCAACTTCTGTTGATTCTGGAAAGGTGTTTCAACCAAAGCCACAGGGATTGGACTCAAATGGCTCAGTACCCTGTCTGCAATCAATTTGGCTTGGCAAGCCCTAAAAATGAGATGATGGTGTTATGGGTCTGTATCATTCTGCTTCCCAGGGAATTGTTAAAGAATAAGTCAAAATTCTTCACCCCCTGTCTTAGTCCCAGTCCTGTCGTGCTCACATTGTAGATTTGTGTCTGCTCTTGTTTATACAATGTGTTTCCTTTACGATAAACAGTGCAGCCCCAAATAGGCTTTGCGGTGAACAGCTTTCTATTTCATTGGCGATAAATACTTTTTTTTAATCTTTAGCACCCACCTGTTCCGTAAAGAACCACTCAAAATGGACACGTCAGTAAACACAATATACAGTGTGGCAGGTATTTTAAGTGTGAAACTGGTCCATGCCAGGTGTGCTACAGCTGGGTGGTAAACAGAGATGTGACCTTTTCTCTCTCTGAGTTACCCAGCAGGAAAGACGGTGCTCTCTTAAGTCTGACCTGAACATCCTCAACTTATATCATCTTAGGGTCGGGAAAACAACTGAAATGAAAACAATAGAAACAGCCTTGATCAGACATTCATCGTTTTAAAGCATGAAAGAAATGTGTCGTCATGCATCTACTGTCGGATGAACAATAGGGTTTATCTCAGGGCCCTGTCAGGAGTGTTTCTGTGACAGATGAACTGACCAGAGATATGTCTCCCTCATCCCCTCTGACAGATCCACGTTCAGCCAGTGGTCAGTAGCTGTGGCAATCTCCCAGTTCCTCCTTAATGAGCCCAAACAGGCCATACCGCGAGTCATCAGATGGACTGGAGGCATCATCTTTAGGCCCGGCTGTCCTTCATGTCGTTGGAGGGGGGGTGGGTGTCTGCACTGCTAAGCCTTCCCCAAATCCCCCAGCCCCTCAACCTCCCTACCACCAGCCCTCGGTCACACCCAGGCCAAGGTGGTGACCTGGGAGGGTGTCAGGACAGCTGAGAAACGTCAACGTCTTCACCAGGGTCACGGTCCTTAAAGGGATTAGAAAAGTTGGTTTGATCCTTTGTGACGGTTTCTAACTTGTTAACTGCCTTCCACCGTGGGCTTAGTGTCAGTGACCGGAGGGGTAGGTGGGCTCTTCCTTTCAGAGATGAGTGAGTTCTGGGATGGGTTAATGCAACCTCAGCTCTCGGCTTCCCCCACTCCTCCTCCAGAAGGCGCAAGGACAATTTCCTGTGTCCAGTGTGGACACGTAGGCTGTCCCGGCCGTGCCCAGCAGAGCTACAGGCCCGCCAGGGCTTCCTTCCTCTGGGAAGCCTATGCTCAGAACCACAGTCCGCAGCCGTTCGTCGGCCAAACCAGAGAGCAACCAGAGAGTTCTCTCAGGGGGCAAAGGATCCGAAAGGATGCACAGACTTGAATGGGTTTGTCTTTAAACTGTGAAGCCATGCCTGCTTTAGGATATGTGGTTCAATATGAAGAAGAATAAGAAGAAAGATTAGACTTTTGTGCATCTCTTAGAGTGCTTCACCAGAACCGCAAAGAAAAAGGTCAACACGATTCGCTTTTTGTTTTTCTCCTGGGTCAATACTTGTTTTTGCCATCGCAGGTCAATGTCTCTTTAAACTTTGGCTATTTATTTTGCACGGAAGTTGCTCTGTAATCCGTCCAAGTCTCACTGTGTGGAGAACATGGCACCCCAGCCCCGCTGGGACAGGGTTGTACAGTATTCCGTCCTAAATGTGGCCGTTCTTACATAAGCTACCTGCTAAAACAAACAAGCCCGGTGTGGAAACGGCGACTCAGTCGGCCTGCCTAAATAAATGTTTGCATGTGGTTCTCTGCCAAAGAAATTAAGCTACAAAACCAATCCAGCGTTTCTGCATACAGAGCCTTTGTCCGCTCGCGTTTGAGGGCGCTCGCACCAAACCATATCACCATTATTTCCTCACGGGAGTTTACTTTCGAGCGGTACGACGCCTAAGCTGTTCAACACAATGGGCCAGCTTCACCGAGACAAAAACACATCTGCAAGCCACTCAAGGCGCACAATGAACGCACCAGGTTTATTTGTGCGCGGTTTAATTAATTGTGCGTAGCTCAATTGCAGTTTCTCGCCTGGAAAGCGCTTGTCACGCATCGCGTACTAAGTTTTCCGATATTGTTAAACGAAGCTGATTATTCCCCGGGCCGCGGAGGAGTCTACTCTAGCCGGGCTTGGCCTGTCTAGAGTGGGAAGTGCTGTGGTGTTAGCAGAAAAAAGTGCACCACAGACGGGCCTTTGTACCGTCGGTTAAGTACTTGTATGAACTGTGGTCGACACTGATGAGTTTCAGCAGCCCTTTCCTCGCCCCGAGACTTTCCTCCACCTCAGAGCCACATTGTCGGGCAACTGGATCTGCGTTGGCAGACCCGGCCCCTGAAGTAAGACACTTGCTTCTTGTTTCAGAATCTGTCCTTCATCACTGATCCTCACACTGATCCCCAGCCCCGTGGCATAGAGACAAACTCACGAGCACTCTCCCACACATGACACATGTTATCATTACCTCCGTCACTCCGCGGTAGGCTGCTTCTCCGAGCGGGGGTGTGAACACAGTGTCTGCAGGGGGGTGGCGGTTTACTGGCCGCTGTTGCTGGAGTGGTGCCATTCTCAGGTGCGAACCAGCTGCTTGGTTGCTGTTTGTTGAAAGGAAAACATTTCCTCTTTGAGATGCAGTGGATCCAATCGTGTCAGATGTGCGGCAAAAGTTAGCATATTTGACTTGAGATGTGTGTGTGTGCAGCACTGATGCACGCATGCACTGCCCACACACACACACACACACACACACACACACACACACACATTTTGGATGGAAATTTAAAAAGCGCTGTGTAGCGTTCACACAAGCAGCGCCTGTATGCCGACTGCTTCTAAGTGACAGCCAAGAGAGAGGGCTGCTGTGTCGGGCCGCTGGCGAGGCCATGCCATAAGGAGAACCTATGTGGGGACTCCTGACCTGCTGTATCTCCTCCCTGAAGAGGGGCTTTGTCGCCCCGCAGACAGCCCCCAGCACACACCTCCATAATGGTATCCGTGTCTGTGGTTTTCCACTGGGAGAACTGTAAGCCTTTAACCCCCTGTCCCCTAGAATGCTGGAGAGAGAGCGAGGGAGAGAGAGGCTGAGACTGAGAGAGCGAGACAGACAGAGAGAGAGAACGCGAGTGAAAGGCCGAGAGAGGCTGAGT
The DNA here is from genome assembly GCF_949987615.1 of Pollachius pollachius. Taxonomy (NCBI): domain Eukaryota; kingdom Metazoa; phylum Chordata; class Actinopteri; order Gadiformes; family Gadidae; genus Pollachius; species Pollachius pollachius. Next base: position 5,695,778 of record NC_136935.1, read on the forward strand.
TAGAGACCGAGAGAGACAGAGACAGAGACAGAAAGAGAGTGATAGACAGAGACAGAGAGAGACAAAGAGAGGGAGAGAGAGCGACAAAGAAAGACTGAGAAGGAGGAAGGAACAGAGATAGACCGAGAGAGAGACATGAGAGACATGGGGAGAGACTGAGAGAAAGATTGATAGACAGGGGACGAGCAAGACGAGAGAGAAGGAGAGAGCGAACAAGAGATGTAATCACCATAAGCCTAATGATACAGTGGGCTAGTGTGGCCGTACTGTTATTTCCACGCTTTACCCCCTTGTGCCAAAGCACACAAAGCAGGGGGTTTAAGTTAATCAGTGCAACCACTTCCAAAAGCCGCTCACACCTCCCCATTGTGGATTGCACAGAGGGGACTGTATGGGCAGAGTATTTTGCTTGGCCAGCACAAAGCCATACCAAAAAAAAAAACGTATGAAACCGTTGATGAGTCTGAATCCATGGTCATTAAATTGGCTCTACTACTTAGCACCTGTGGAAGGCAGGGTTTCCACCCTCCAGCCTCTCCACTTGGCTACAGTAAAGAGCCAGAGGCAGCTGTCAGGCTATATGACATGCCAGGATGCTCGCCACAGCCCTCAAGCGGTCTTCCTGCTTGGTCGTGAGCAGCGGACCTTACCAACAGCTGCAATCCCATTTTAGGAAAGTGCAGGGATTCCATCCTTCCAGACACTGGATCTGTACCCTGTGTTATTTGTCCCATGAACATTGCCGATCACGGTGCACATCGATGAGTGATATGAGTTATAGTGCCTCTGTAGGTTAAAGTCTCAGTAGAACGTCTGACTGTGTATCACTGCGTCCTGGCTAACCTAAACCACACCAAACCACAGCTGTGCCTGGAGCCAGGGGGAGTCAGGGATCTGAAGGCAGGGGGAGTCAGGGAGAGTCGGGGTGTAGAGCCAGGGGAAGTCAGGGGGAGTCAGGGATCTGGAGGCAGGGGGAGTCAGGGAGAGTCGGGGTGTAGAGCCAGGGGAAGCCAGGGGGAGTCAGGGGGAGGGTCTGAGAGTTGGGGCCTTGAGATAGAGAGAGTCAGGGCCAAGAGCCAGGGGGAGCCGGTGCCTTGTCACGGTGCGGCGTCTGGGGACGATCCATCGCTGGGTGGGGTGGTGTGGGGTGGTGCGGGGAGACCCAGGGGGGTGTGGGGGTGACCGAGGGAGGCTGACTGGGAGCAGTGTGTTCACCGCCAGATGAGTGACAAGTGGGGTCAGAGGTTGGATCAGGCAGCCCTCTCCCTCTCTGCCTTTAAGGATCGAATCGTCAGTACCGTTGGGGGGGGGGGGGGGGGGGGGGTCGTGATGGCGAGGAGGCAGCAGCAGTAGCCATGGCCCTGCCCCTCCACATCCTGAAGGGGGGTGCCGTGGCAACCCAGGAGGAGGTGAACAAGGTGGACACTGTGATCTAAACAGATGGGAGAGAGAGAGAGAGCGAGAGAGAGCGCGAGAGAGAGAGAGAGAGAGAGAGAGAGAGAGAGAGAGAGAGAGAGAGAGAGAGAGAGAGAGAGAGAGAGAGAGAGAGAAGGGTTCTGGGAGGGTGGGGTAGTCTGGTTACCCTGCATGCTGCCTCACTGGAGAAAAGCGCACTGTGGATAGAAGGAGTGGTGTGTGTGTGTGTGTGTGTGTGTGTGTGTGTGTGTGTGTGTGTGTGTGTGTGTGTGTGTGTGTGTGTGTGTGTGCGTGTGTGTGTGTGTGTGTGTGTTCACGACGATTATGTGGTCAGGGGCGGGGTATGCTTTCAATTCCATCAATTGGAACTCCTCGATTGGAATTTATTTGAACACTAATAACTTGTACCTCAACGCATGTACTTTGAATTCACGCTCTTGCAGAAGAAGAACATACACTTTCGTTCGTCCTTCCTTGTTCTTCACACACTTGAACATGTGTGGGCTTTCCAGATGAGCGCCGACACATTTACAGTCCAGTATACCGAGGTGTTGACCCAGGTCAGCTCTCTGCGGAAGCAATTACCAACGAGGAAGAACTGGCAGAGAACCAGAGGAAGATGAAGGAAGAGTAGATAACCCTGGGGCGGGAACACAACCTTCGGAGGCTCCGTTACTCTGTGATCCTCGGTGTGGTTTAAATAACGTAAATGATTACTGTGACGTTAATTGTTACCAGACCACGATACAGTCCAGTGAAACATTAGCCGCGGTCGTGGGGGGGGGTGGGTCGCACACACTCAGTCGCACACACTCATGTTGTGTGCGACTGCAGTGCGGCAGATGATGAAACAACAATTCAGCCATTCGCAGATTCACAACATTGCCATCAGATTGAGCTTGTAACCTTATTGTATAGGCCTACATGTCTGCTGGGCAAAATGGTGAAACTCCACCTTTACATGTTCACTCGGCAAGATGTTGAACACCCACCTAAAACTGTTCGTTAAAGAAATGCAAAGAATTGTTTAGGAGAAAAATATCAGTTAGATGACAAAACTGTAAACAGTAAACACATTTAAAGGTTTGATTGCGAGCTGTGGATAGGCCTAGTGGCGACTATGATGAGGAGTTCAGCATCGAGACTGAAGATTTAATTCCAGTCAATCCCACTCTATTTCTAATTAGTCGTTGAGAAACGGAGTGGGATTACTAGGCACTCATCACTTACAAAGCGAGTAGCGGAGCATTAGCGCATGCTGTGTGTCTAAGCTGGATTTACCACGGACTGACCAACATTTGCCCTCTGCCGTCCTCGCATGTGCTCCCGTATCTGTTGAGATCGGCGCTCAGAGACACACACACGGAGGGCCCATGCCGCCGCATGCACCGCAGACCACGCCATGGAGTTAACACTGAGGGTTCCTGTGAAGAGCATACCATGGAGGAACAACAACCTGAGCCTGGAGCACACCGAGCCCCCGCTGTCAGAGCAAGGAGAGACCGTCATCGGAGTGTATCTCCTGGTGCTTGGTAAGGCTCTCTTTGGTTCTTTGGTTCCCCTGTGAAATGAGCGATGGCCTCATTGCGCTGGTTTTGTTGAGAGTCGTTAATAAAGAAAAAGTGCATCCAAATTTATGTTTTTGTTTACTGTGCTGGAATGATCCTTAAATTGTGAATTTTCACATGCCTCACAGGCGAGACAATGCTGCAATGAGACCCTAAATGTCACTTTTGATTCTTTTTGGTTTCTAATGTCAGCCAGTGTGAGGGAAACATTGTTGGAACCGAGTTATGAATGCGAACAATTGTTGTCCCCAAAGGTCAACTAAGCAGCTGTGATGTGTTGCTTGTCTGCTTTTGAGGTGGCACGCTTGACTCTTACCTCATATCAACAAGAAAGACTCAATTTAAAGGTTTCTACACATCCTCAGTGTTGTCATATGATAACCCTATCTCCTCATATGATGCCATTAGAAACCAGTGCAAAATCTAAACAAATATAATACAGTGCATTACACCCACTAGTTGTTTACTTTAATTGTTCGGGAGATAGGAAATGCTGATGGTCAACGAATCTACATTCTTGGAAGAACGCCCAACATTTGTATGAGAAATGCTAGCCTTCATGAGTTCCTATCTGTTCTCTTGTAGGATGGCTCTCCTGGTTCGGCAACAGCTTGGTGATATTTGTCTTATACAGACAGAGGGCATCACTGCAGGCCACAGACTTCCTCACTCTTAACCTTGCCTTCTCCGACGCCAGCATCTCAGTGTTTGGCTACTCCAGAGGAATCCTGGAGATATTCAACCTCTTCAAGGATGACGGATACCTGATCACCTGGATATGGACCTGCCAGGTAAAGGCATCACCCACACCTTTCCTGTAACACTTCTTGATCCTACTTGGCTTTGGTCCAAGTCTATAAAAGGAATGATTAGATCCCAAACACCAGCTCATTCGGGATTGAATCCATCCAATCAAGGCTCTCGCCTAGCCATCCCACAGCCATTTCCATGGGATGAATCCACAACCAATCGCAATGTCTGTCCAAATAATGGAGTACAGTGAAATAATCAGAGAAAGACTGTGTTTGTGTGTGTGCACGTGCGTGTATGGATGTGTGAGGGATTATTCTAGCATGCATGTGGGCAGAAGGTTAATTCTGTAATCAGCTTATCGTTGGAGGTCCTTTTAAATAAGGGCGGAAAACTCATTGGTTCTTGGTTGTGGCCAATAGCCACGTACCCTCTGAATAAGATTGGACGTTTGCAATTGAGTTAGTCTATGCCCCTCAAAAATGGTCGCCAATCCGAACGACGTCCTCCGTTAAAACGTCCGATTCATCTTTTGTCATACCTGACAATAGGAAAGCCTTTTTCCGGAATGTGTTTTCTGTGGCAAGTCGCGGCTCATGTTAGCCGTGTTTCACGTCAATCAGGTGTCCGGTGACCGGCCTCTCTGGAGGGAATCAGAGTGTGAACAGAGCTCTTCCCCATCCACTCCCAGTAGAGGTTAACCCCAGGGGCCTCCGCTAATCAACGACACCATCAGATAAGATCCCCGGCCGCGCGGCTCCTCTACCTCAGAAGGACTCGTCTTCCGCTCACACGCCCGGAGAACCACACAGTCCGCCTTTCATGAGCCCCGGAACAAAGAGTTTAAGAAGCGTGACGCATACCTGAAGCTAGGCTAACGTGGCAAACTTGATAGAGGCTGATACACAGATGGAGAATATAGATCTGTACATCAACACTTTACTCAACACTGGATAGCCACGGCTTTTGGCAACATGTCACACACTTCAATGAGCTCGCCTTCCTATCGCCCGCGATAAGATCTCTCTCGTGTCATATGGACAGCATTTACGGCCTACTTCTCTGTGTACTTGTGCCTTTATTGTTCGGGCTTATTTACCTTGGCCTTTAGGTTCGCAATGAAATAGTTCTCATACCTTCGCCTGGAATTTCTCCAGCTTATTTTTCTAGCTCAAGGCAAACCCATGGCGGAAAAGCATGATATCCCCGCTCCAATGAGAGGGGTCTCTGTGGAAACACATTGGCTTAACAATAACAGCCTTGCTCTCAGACCCATAGATCCGATAATCTCGGTCAAAGAGATAGAGAGCACCAGAAGCAGGGCAGCAATATAGCAACTACTCCCGAAACATCTACTTGGGTGACCTGGGAGCCATATGCAACTTTCAGACGTGTTTTGAAGAGGTGAAGGGATTTTGAGAGGTAAAGGGAATAGTGTTCATACATGGTCCTCCGGGAGAGAGAGAGAGAGAGAGAGAGAGAGAGAGAGTGGGGTAGAGCATTGATAGGTGTGAAAAGAGGAAGCAGAAGAAGTTAGATTGGCTTGGCTTCAGGGGAGGGAGAGAGGGGGAGAGACATGACAGACAGACAGACACAGAGCGAGCGAGTAAGAGCAAGAGAGTGGGAGAGAGAGAAAGACAGGCATGTGAGAAGTATTACCAGATTATGGCAGCAGCGTGATGGGACATGAACAGCTCCACAGAGCACGGGCTGAGCCAGACGTGGACCCAGTTCCAGCCTAGCGTTGCACCCGTGTTCTCCGTTTATTGGCTCATATGGAGAACCGGTGTTGTGGTTCTATAGTGCAATGTGGGATAGACTGGGATCAACTCAGCCCATCAAATCCCAAGGGCATCATGGGCTACACATTTCAATGTGTTGAGGAAAATAGGGTTTTTTTATTTGTCCGACTGGAAAGAGTTTCTGGATAGGATACGGCTGGCAGAACGTGCTGGTAATAGGATTATGTCCCATGGTTGTTGTGCAGTAGTGACCAGTAGTGTCTGCCGAGTGTCCCCGGATCCCTTAGTCCCTGGCTAATCTCATGGGGCCAGAGTACCACTTCAGAGATTATAGTCTGCTGAGTCCAAGGAGAAGTCAAATCAGGAAAGGAGGTAATATTTAGACTTTCCATGTTACAGATTGAGTCTCCAGGGTTGGATGAGATGTTTTTTAACTTGCATCCGATTGGACGAGCTCCCTCTGGATCTGGGAGGTCTTGATCAGACCTGGAACGTTTTCTCTGTCGAGACACACTTAGTCGGATTGCTGGACAACGCTTAGATGTTAGACAACGCTTAGATGTCTTCATTTCCCTGTATACGACAAATAAAACAGTTGAAGCGTGAAAATGCTTAAAGGTTCTCTACATTCTTTAGACATATTGAGCCTTGTATCTCCATCGGCTGGTTCCTTCCCACCAGCGACCCCCAAGATGGCCGGATGACAATCTCTGAATCTCCAGATCACGTCTCGGCGGACAACATCGCTTCATGTTCACTTGGAGTCAAAGAGCTTAAACTGTAGTGTCTCAATCTGATAGCACCCAAAACAAAAACACTTTCAACCAAACAAGCCTGGAAGGAACCATTAAGTCTTCGGTTCGGTCTAATCCCCCCCCCCCCCCCCCCCCAGCTTGGAGGTCCCCCTGCTGATCCCTCCTTCGCTGGAGCAAACAAACAAGAGCCGGGGACGTAATCTCACATACTGACCCTTCCCCCCCCCGCCTCGTCTTTCTGCAGGTCGACGGTTTTTTCACCTTGCTCTTTGGCCTTGCGAGCATCAACACCTTGACTGTTATCAGCGTCACCAGGTATATCCGGGGGTGCCACCCCAACAAAGGTAAGGGTGTTACGAGTTAGGAGTTGGCCTTGGCTGAGCTCGTTCTCCCCCCCCCCCAGCACATTCCATTGGTTCTTATCTGAGGAAAAGTGCGGTTTTCTCCAACTTTTCTGTCGTAATCACCACTCAAAGCAATCCCATGTACATGTTAGAATTACATGTAATTAAGGTCATTTGAGGCAATATACACTGAAGAATGTCTTAATTATATGTGGAAATGACGGAGAGTAACCGCCTCTGTTGTCGGAGTGGGAAAGAAAAGATTGGTGTTTGGAGTTGTATGCCATGCATTTGATTTGATACTGTATATTATTCATTTTATTAAATTAAATCTAGGATGAAGCATCTGTTGGCCTAAATCTAAATAAACATGAAATTACATTCAGCCTACATTAAAAACATCCCGGACACATCAGCCACAGCGATCGGAGGCAATACAAACTGTGATGAATAGATAGCGTATTGTATGATATAGAGTGTGTTCTTGTTCAAACTTGTTCCATGAGGCAGGTCGGAGGCCGAAAATAGAACAACCCAATTGATTTCGTGTTTTTTTTTATCTGCCACTGAATACAAAGCCATCTGTACCGAGTCAACAGTGGTTCTTTTCAGTCAAAATTCTTTGCCAAAGCTGGCATGCCTAGAAAATAACTTATTGTTCAATAAATGTCAAAGTTTGACGTTCAAGACATGGCGGGAATGCTTGTCAACTTCTCTGCTCAAGGGTTGCCAAAGCAAAAACATTTGTAGAATGCGGTTTATAGATTCGTATTTCTTTTTCGTTCTGTCCCGTTGAAGAAAGACGTGTTTGACGCTCTCCTTGTGTTGTGCGCTCACAGCTCAGTGCATCAGCATGAACACCATCGCCGTCTCCCTGCTCTGCATTTGGATGGGGGCCCTATTCTGGTCTGCTGCCCCTCTGCTTGGATGGGGAAGCTTCACAGGTCTGTCCCCACACGCCCACCTCCTACCTCACTAAGAGACGACCAAGCTGCTGAGAGACGCACAATGAGACCCCCGGACTACTGCTTACACTCATTTAAACCCATGTCCCATGTCCTCCTCTAGACCGGGGCTACGGCACCTGTGAGATCGACTGGTCCAAGGCCAACTACTCCACCATCTACAAGTCCTACATCATCTCCATCCTCATCTCCTGCTTCGTGATCCCGGTGGCCATCATGTTCTTCTCCTACGTCTCCATCATCAAGTCCGTGAAGAGCACCAACGCCATGTCCGCCGACGGCTACCTCACCTCCCACCAGAGGACGATGGAGAGGGACGTCACCAGGGTGAGCCAACGGGAGGAAACAGAGTGTTTCCCTTAAAGGAACCGGGGGGCAGATGCTGGGTTCTGCAAGTGCCTGGGGTCTGTTAGTTTACATTAAGTGCGTTTAGCAGACTCCGCGATCCAATGCAACTTACAATATGTACATTTGTCAGAAGGAAGTAAAACAGCAAGATATCGCTGTCCTGTCGGTACAGTAGGGATGTTCATAGAACAAAAGTGCCAAGCACTAAGAATCGCTAGGGTTAACCCATTCCTCTCGACAACAGAGCTAGCTAGGATAAAGTACCGTTCGCTCAAGCCTGATTATGGTTGACGCCTGACCGCTGTGGCTCCTGTTCCTCCCGTCTCCAGGTGTCCATCGTGATCTGCACGGCGTTCGTCCTGGCCTGGTCCCCCTACGCCGTGGTGTCCATGTGGTCCGCCTGGGGCTTCCAGGTGCCCAACACCACCAGCATCATCACCCGGCTCTTCGCCAAGTCGGCCAGCTTCTACAACCCGCTCATCTACTTTGGCATGAGCTCCAAGTTCCGCAAGGAGGTGGCCGAGCTGATGCCGTGCACCCGAAGGAGCCGCGAGGTGGTGCGGCTGAAGCACTTCCAGACCCTCGGACCGGGGGCCGAGGGCGGACCCGGGGGAGCCCTTCGTGTTCAGAAGCCAGGGAGCAAATACGCCGTTTCCGAGCCGAACCCGAAGAACCCGTACGTCGCCCAGGGGTTGGCCGGCCCGCCTCCGAACCCGTGCCCTGACGCGGCGGGAGGCGTCGGCGGCGATTTGCCCTCGCACATCGAAACGTCACAATACTGGTGCGACAGACTTTGAAAGATGGCCGGCAGCACCGTCTTGAATATTTGACTTGGAATAAACTTGAATTACACTGTACTTGAATTATAAAAAAAGGCAAACATTTTTATTCTGTGGTCCCGCCAAACACCGACAACCTGTGTATGTAAGCCTTTTAATAAACGACATTCCAATCCTTGATCGGTGATTCACACACGCCTTTTTGCGCAAGTTTTCATTTGTCATTCTGGGGTGTTGCCCCCCCCCACTCAAAATAGCATCGTGCCCTTGCACATTAAAACGTATCTTTCTAGATTAAACTGCAGTCTGTAATCTCGGTGAATTCAATGAAGCATGACGACATTTAGAGGCATGAGTCACACAATGCCACGTGATCCTCCTCCCAGTTGTTCTTTCCTTTATCCCACGCCTGTTGCCCAGCAGCACTTTTCCATACTGCCCGTTCGTTCCCAATTGGAAATATCATCTCAATGTGCTCCTACACGTTTAGTTCACGGATGCTTCACGCAGAGTCCGCGGTGTCCTTGGCACAGTTACATCGAGCAAGCATCCCCGCGCTAAACTACTGCAAGAACAAGGCTTGTATTGGGAGGATGGTGTGAGTGCGTGCGTGCGTGAGTACATGCATGCGTGAGTGAGTGCATGTGTGCGCAAAGTTTGTTTACATGTGATCAGACCAAGGAATTCAAAATCTTGGTTTGCTGTATAAACTCCAGGAATGCGTTAGGCCTACGCACGTAGAGAAGCATTGCGCAACACGGGGGTTTGCAAAAACGCAAATCATGCGTGCGTTCATCAACTAGCTATAACGTCACTCGTTAAAACACCGACGCTGACAAGTTCCACCAAATGTTTGACATGAATTTGACATGCGCAAGCATCCTCCACTGCCCGACCTGGGCCGAGCTCTGCAGGCTCTGAGTGTGCGCTCAGAGTGGGGCGGGCAGAGGGGGGGGGGGGGGGGGGGGGGGGGAATGCTCTGCTGTGGCCCCATCCCGTCCACTGCTCCTAACGTGCGCTCCTCCATAACTCCACTCAGGCAGCACTTCTCCAGGTCCCACTGAAGGAGACCAGTGATAGTGCACATGCCTGATCATGCACATTGCTCCTCACACGAACGGAGAGCATCGATTCTGAACAACGCGCTGCCGGGGAATTGTTGCTTTGGGAATTTGTTTTGTTTTTACATTGCAGGTAAGTTCGCGTCTCAGTTTTTTTTCAATTATTATTTTATTGTAATTTTGTGTTATTACACTGATATTGGCTGCTTGATCTGCGCTGCTCACGTTGAAGTACAAGGTGGAATTCGAAGTTTACTTGGAGTGGGGTTATTTTCACCACGTTGTTGAGGAATCGTTAAAGATCTTAGAAGCGATCAGGTATGTGATGATAATAAAGCCTTAATAAACGTGTTTGCGACACATTGCAAACCAGTGGTCCATTTTAAACAAAAAAACACACAGAGGTTGGCAGAGAGCCAATAAAAGCCTCAAATAACCTTCTAGAAATGGGTTTATTGCCCCGAGTTCAGGACGCCCCAGACTGCCCCAGCAGAGCCTGACTGGAGGGGCTTCCAGCTCACCGCTCCCTCTCCCCTTCTGGTTGTCCCAATCTGTGGAGGGGACGAGCGTGTACCTGACAGCCTCCCCCTGGTGTAATGGTAGGGGTAATTTAAACCTCATTATCTTTATGACTATAATTATCAGGCTTTCCTCTTCCTCAGAGACACCAATTCTCCATTTCATGTTATTAAAACGGACCTATTAATAATCTGAGGTGTTCTCCACCTGCAACATGTCCAGCAGCAATATTCAAGATCCAGCTTGCAACCTGGCAGTGCCAGGTTTTAAAGTAATCACGCCGGTGTTATACCTGATAAACAAACACAGCCTCAAATGAAAAGACTGTGCAGGGGATTGACCCTGTAGAGACTTGTTGGGTTTTCATTCAGCTCTGATCTGTCCAATAATTCACAGTTGGCTTGCTGCTATCAAATTTTAGCCCATGCAGTGTGTGTACTGGCGCCTGTGAACACGCTCAGCTGTGTGTTACCGGCGATTAAGGCATGGCACCAATCACAAAGTGGACGACTGTCCGACCAGAGTTCGCCAATAGGTAATGTGCTCACACAGCACACTATCAGGAGTAGAGTATACAGCCTGTCAGGATTTGACGGCCGTGCTTCCTTCCCTAAGCCCCCCCACTCCCCATGCACCTCGACGAGGAATGCAGTGCTGCTGAAATGCAACACTGAGTTAACCTAAAGTTAAAGGGGAGGGGAAAAAAACTCAATGAAGTTGCATGAAATGAGATCTACGCTCCCGGTTGCATTTTCTGGTCTTGTTTTTACTTGTCTTATGTAACAATATGCACCACAAATGTTGAATTTCTTTGAAATCCATAGCAGGGAGCCAAACAGACCACACCAAAGCTATCGTATGTCTCGGTCTTTGAAACACACCTAGAACAACTGCAAGTCATGTTTTGCACTCACCGCCCCCCTCCACTACACCTCACCACGTAAACATTTGGTAAAAACAATGCGTTGGCCTACTTTCATTAAGGGCGGATTTTGCCCAGCTCTGTATCAGATTTCGGCCAGTCATGTTGAGTTTTCCACATAAAGCAAAGAAAAACATCCACACACACACACACAAACACACACGGGCTGAATCACTCACTTCAGGGCAGACTCACAGCCCTTGCTTTGTGCACAACAACTTCCCCTTGTTTCATTCTCAAATTCATTTTTTATACATGTCTTTGCTGTGTGACACACACTTGTAGCAAACGATGTGCACAATGAAACCAGTTCTTGTCACACCATCATCTCTGGTGTCATTCACAGCAAACGAGGCAACGGGATAGAGTTTCATTCATGCAGGTAGCAAACGGTAACACACTGGTATGCTCCGAGCCATTTAGGTGTCTGGCGTACAGCACAGGTGTGTCGGGCCCTTTCCACCCGATTTACAACGCAAATACAGTACGTGACACTGCCACCAGCGCAGATCTTGATTTACGTGGATCAGCAGATGCCACTGTAGACGCCTGCACATACCGTGACAAGCGCCATCCATCTAGCGCTGCCTGAGTGCTGTGGGTTTGTCTTATGTCCGTCTTCACACGATGTTTCTGATGCTCAGTTTTTTTTTTTTAATCGACAGAACAGAGCTGTGCCCTGGCATGTCTGCTCGCCATCCATTGTGTGTTCGGAAACTTCAGATGCAGTAGATCTATGACCGTGGAAATTGAGGCACACACGCCAACAACCACGTATACAGACACATGCCCTTCGACATGAAAGGCGCAGCAGAGTTATGAAGTGATTGCGATCAATCTTACCTACAATTGATGCAGGACGTCGGGATGGGGGGTGTGTGTGTGTTTGTGTGTGTGTGTGTGTGTGTGTGTCACGGATTCCCCTTAAAAGGTGTTTGACAAGTGGTTGATGTGAGGCCTCAATTCATCCAGTCGGAGACTGCTGACTCAACCGGACACACACACACACACACACACACACACACACACACACACACACACACACGCACACACACGCACGCACGCACACACACCTTCCCGCCCGTCACTCTGCCATCTGCCCCAGCTTGTTCCCATCATGGGTGCATATTGTAGTCTCGGTGCAGCAGGGATTCAGCTTGTCAAAGCACACCGAGCTGGAAAAAGCGATGTCAACGCTTATGAATGTCAGCAGAAAGTGCACCAGAGGGCTTTATTACGAACGCTTTGAACGCAGCGCGTTGGAGATGGACGTGTTCACTCACCTCAGGGTGGAGGGAAAGTGAAGCTACAGGAGTGGATCCCACTGTCGGTGGAATCAAATGATTACCAGCGGTGGGACTGTTTCGGGGAGCCGGGGTACGAGACATGCAGAGCGTGCAGACATGTTTTATAAATCTCATCATCATCATCCTCGTCATCTGATTAAATATTTCCACTCCATCTGACGGTGCTACCTCCCCACTACCTCCACTACCTCCACCACCTCCACCACCTCTCTCCCCGACATGGCCACCACGGGGCCAGACACAATGTCCCTCTCAGTGGGTGGCATGGCATTCCATTGTCCACGGGGAGACTTCAGTCATTACCTCGCAGGTGATGAGTTCTGCCCGGGCGCCCTGGCACACACTCTTGAGGCCGGCCCTTCTGACCCACCCCCCTCCCCACCCCCTGCCCCGCGCCTGGCAACACTAGCCCTCTCGAGCCGCTGCTGGGTTTGTGACAGACGTCTGGCATCAGAAGCTGAGCTCCAGTGTTCCAGTGAAAGCTCCTCTGCGTTATTACTCCCGCGGTGGCATTAAGAGGGCTTGTGGTGCCTGACATCAAGGTGTCTGTCTCCGCAGGCGCCCGGTCTATCCAGGTTCATGTTTACACAGGCTCCTTGGTGGGGCTTCATCTCTTTGTGTGGGACCTCTCTGTCGACGTTGCGTATCACTGTAAGGGCTTTCTGTTTGTGTGCTGTAACTATAGCACCTTCATCGCATCTCGGCTTGAGGAACTTCCAGATGTAATAAGGAGGAAAATTACAGTTCCCGGTTTCCGTTGACGAGTGTTATGTGGGTTAGATGAAGCACGTTGTGTTTAACCCGATGGTTTGTTTTTTGAGATGGAGACATCAAATATTTAGATTTTGGCTTGCTTTCTGGCAAAATGCTGCACATGAAGTTCAAACATGTTGTCTCTCAGATTCTATCAGATGTTTACAACCATAAGTGTAGTGGAACAGCGAGCCAGGTCTAATAACAGTAGACACTAATGGAAATCAAACTGCACTGCATGTGAACTCATTTGATATAAAGTAACATTGGATCAGAAAAACAGAAAAGCACAAGTTGATAATGTTACACCTTTGTACCTCAAAAGCATCTACCTCGTCACAATGTTAAGGTTACTTTAGCCTCACTTTTGTGCCAAAGTATTTGAATTGCTTTAGGTTTTATAAGGATGCAACACAAGAGGCTCCATCAACCCAGAAGTTTCTTTCAAAACAATTGTAGAATTAAAGCGATGGCTGCAGTTTCAAACTTTCTAGAGGAACCCCTATGGCTCAATGAGAGGATGGAAGACTAAGATACAAATTGTTAGCCTCATAGCATAATTACCCAAGTCATATTTTGGCCAAAATGTAACATCTGCCCAACTCTACTCTCCATACGCTGCTGGTTCATTGTGCCTCATTGGCTATGTCTATATATTGGCTACATCTGGTCGAACTTACTGATACAGCAAAACAAAAAAAAAAATCATGTCTTTTTCAGTTTTTCAGAAAACCTTTAAAATATGACTTTGGCAATTATTCTCAAAGGCTCTCTCTCTCTTCCTAGTGTCCGGTTGAATCAGGACATCTCCCTGATCTTCTGAACCAGCCCCCAGCACCATGATCAGAGCACCTGTCATCGTCATCGGCCTTGGTAACGTCTCTGTTCATATCCTTACTCCCTCTCCCTCTTTCATTCTATAGCTCTCTTTGTCTCTCTCCCCCTCTTTCATCCTATAGCTCACTCCCTCTCTCTCTCCCCCTTTTTCATCCTATAGCTCGATCCCTCTCTCTCTCCCCCTTTCATTCTATAGCTCACTCTCTCTCGCTCTCCCCCTTTCATCCTATAGCTCTCTCTCTCTCTCGCTCTCCCCCTTTCATCCTATAGCTCTCTCTCTCTCGCTGAACCCTTCTTTCATTCTATAGCTCTCTCCCTCTCCCTCTCGCTCTCCCTCCCTCCCTCCTTCTTTAGCTCTCTCTCTCTCTCGCTCTCTCCCTCTTTCATTCTCTCCCTCTCCCTCTTATCTCTTTGTCTCTCCCCCTGTCGATCTCCGGGGCTCTCTATTGATCTCCCCTTGACCGCACAGCTCCCCACACATTACAGTGTCATGTTGTTTGGCCGGGCCACAACAAGCAAACACGTCTGAATGGTGTCCCTGTGGATTCCACAGTCCCCGCTACGCATGTCTTCATAACAGGGCTGAATCCATCACTATTAGCTGCTTATTATGGTGGGCAGCGGATGCCAACCGAACACACAAAGCCTCTGCGTACAGTAAACACGCCTCAGTCGTGTTACCTTGACTACTGTTGCATGAAGCCATCTTGTCCGCCCCCCCCTCCAACCCCCCTTCATCCCCCACAGCTCTCCTAGTGTCTTGTGTTTGCTTGGCCAAGCCCAACGGATCGAAGAACAAGAAGCCGAAGCAAGGTACACACACACGCACACACACACACACACACAGCCCTGTAACCCCAGGTTCAACCCTGTACTGTATTACCCACCATCACGTCCATCCTGTATATCGCTTGAGGTGCTCCTTTCAATCAAATGCAGTTTTTTAATAAAAAATGGGCCGGAATCCATAAGCCCCAGTGGATAAAGAGCATGCCAAGCATTTTCTGGTTGTTATATAAAAATATTTTTTATATTAGATTGATGTTCGCATCGTCATCTTGAGTCAGGGGGGGAAGGTTAGGTGTCACAACTCTGCTTTACCCACTGGACCCCCCACGATGGTGCGGTCCGTGACCCCTCCCTCCCTGTCTGCCTCCAGTGGTTCCAGCCATAGAGTGTGATGTCCGAGCGGGGAAGGTCAACCTCCCAGAGTTCATAGTGAAGTGCCCCCCCCACTGCAAGGAGTCCAAACAGCAGGTCTACGGCACGGGGGTGTTCGCCTCCATCTCCAGCATCTGCAATGCGGCCATACACAAGTATCGTGTTCGTTCTAAACCTCTATTTAAACCTGCACTATGTACGGATTTACATAAGCGGCCCCTAGTGGCTAGAGTTGGAGCTACAGTTGGAGATGAATTGATTTCAGAAAATCGAATATAAAACTATTTATAGAGGAAATTCACTGGATGGACTCGTGAATGGGCACGTTTTATTCTTGGGAACATTTATAGTTAGGATACTTGTTTTAGTGGAGTAAATATTTGCAGTAGAAAAAGCACATACTGCAGGTTTAAGTTCTCATAAACGAGGTTCATGGGTTTTTCTTGCTTCGTCGTATTTTTGTGTTGGTGATGAAAGCTCTCGCTCTTCTCCCGCTCAGTGGGATCATCACCAACTCCGGGGGGAAGGTCATCGTGAAGAAGATGCCGGGGCAGAATGTGTACAAGGGCAGCAACTCCAATGGAGTGCGCTCTCTCTCCCTGCCCAAGTGGAGGGAGTCCTTTGTTCTCTCAGGTACCCGGCAACAGGACACGCAACATGTCACGAAATGACTTTTAATATCTGATATTAATGCAAAACTCATAATACTAACCCCATTACTAAAACAATGAATACGACTAATATTACAACCATAATAACATGTACTCATTATACTACGATATCACTGCGCACTACGATATGTACGCACTTAGTGCATGTTGTACATCCTAGCACTTGAAAATAGTACTTGGCATCGTGTAGCGTCTTATCCTAGCTGTCTTTGTTGCATCCGGGGAATGGGTTAACCTAGCAATTGTTAGTGGCTGGCACTTGGTTCTCTGAACATCCTAACTGTACCGACAGCGATATATTGTTTTCTTTCTTCTGACAAATGTACTTGTTGTAAGTCGCTTTGGGTAAAATCGTCTGCTAAATGCCCTAAATGTAAATGTAAATTATATCACATCTTGCTCTCACAATATGTAAATAAAAACGCTGTAATAGAGTAAAAGTGTTTTAAGCATTGTTATCATTGCTGTGTTTCAGTGGGGAAGCCAAAGAAAGGAGTGATCTACCCCTCCACCCTGTTCTTCACGCCCTCCAGACCAACCTACGTGAAAACCAGTGAGCAGTCCCACCTTTCACTTGAATGGAATTTCCCCCGAAAATATGAATAAGGGAAAAACACACCTGTGTACCTGACAGAACTCGACGCATCACGTTTTGTTACAGTTCAAAAGATCACTCATTTGGCTTTGGCTCCTTGAACTCTCTCCAGGCGTGAGCAGCCATGAGCTGGGTCCAGGAATGTGAAGAATCCAAGAGCGTAGCGCTGTAGCTCTATAGTGCCGCAGCCCTATAGCGCCGTAGCTCTAGAGCACCCTAGCTCTAGAAAACCCTAGCTCCATTGTTCCCGCTCTTGTTTCATTGACGTTTAATCTGCATCGCCCGCGCCCTCCTCCTTGCGTTACAGGCCAGAAGGAAACCACGACAACGATGGCACCCGAACCCATCACAACCACAACGCCAGTCCCCACCACCACCACAACTCAAGCCCCGACCACCCCGACCACCACCACCACCACCACCACCACTACGACTACCACCATGCCCTTACCCACCACCACCAAAGCACGCACCGCAATCCATAAGATCAGGGATGCAGGTAGGAGATATATCTATAATGGACACACAAATGTGACCATTATATTTATCACACCCACACATTTAAATGTTACATGCATGTAGATTTGATCCATGTATGTGATGGGAAGGATTGCCCATTCATTTGGATGCAGAAATAACAGAAATTATCACATGTTCTGATTATCATCTGCAAAGAGACGATCCAATAGTGCCAATCCAACCAGAATGATCCACTTCTGTTTGTTTGTCACCTTGAGACCTAATGATCCCAACTGACAACTGACAACCGGCAGTCTCTAAATTATTGCTTTGGCAGCCTTGTCGTGAAACCTTCATTTGCATCGATAGAGGAGTTGGACAAATGGCCTCTAGAGCTGTTACATTTGATCAAAGCACTCCTGAACCATCAAATGAAAAGCTCACCATGCCTTGTTTGTTCCTTTGTCTGTTGGTCTGGTATATTTATCCATACCCAAGACCAACATGCTAATGTATCACAAACCACATGTTCTCTCTCTTCTTCCTGCGCACCTCCCATCCATCCACCTCTTTTCTTCGTCTTTCCCCTCCTCTTTCCGTGACCGTCTCCGTCTCTCTGTCCTACACAGGCAGCAGCCACCCCTATTTTGCCTCTGTGGCCGCAGCTGCTGGTTCAAGTAAGTGAAGCCAGCAGGTCTGGTGTATTGGTGGAGGCAGGATGCGGTGGTGCTGGCTCAGCTTTGCTTAGCTGGTGGGCCTGTTGGTGGTGTTGGTGCAGGTGGTAGTGGGGTTAGCCCAGGGCAGCCACGGCGCTCGTGGGTGAGGTGAACAGCAGTAGTGCTCTCACACTAGTCCTACGGGACCGTAGTGTGTCGGGGTCGGAAGGCACTTGGGGTCAGTTCGTTAAAAGAATGAAAGGCGTTTGAATTCATTTTACGGACGTTTTTTGGGTTAACAGATGGTGGTAGTTGTCGAGGCCTGTGTATGTTGTGTGTAAACATTACAACAAACTAGTGTATTTTCCACTTAAATTGGCCCACCTTGTGTTATTCTCGACATTGCTGTAGGGCAGACTCAGACCGGCAAGGCAACCAGTCAAGGTATGTTTACATTCTCACAGTCTTTAAAAAGAGCTTGGGAAACTGTTTTGACTGAATATCCCGTGGTATAATAACCAACACGCCTACGTTTCTAGTGCTCAGAGGAAGTGTCTATCCGAATAGATTCCCAGCACGTGTAAATCAAGGTAAACCCTGCTTTAATTATCCTGATGTGTCGCTTTCGTTTATACTATGTCTGTGTTTGGATGTAGGGTTACATACATGCACACTCACCCATAACTACACAACACATAAAAATACACACACACACACTCACACACAAACACACACGTGCGTGCCAACACACACACACACACACACACAGGCACAACATTGAACAACACGCAACTAGAGTTCATATTTACACATGTACGCACGCTGCCCTGTTCTCACCGGGCCAAACTCTTTAGTCTCTGCATGCTATCTCTGTTGCCTGCTGCTGCACAGTGCCATTACTTTGACAACACCGCGCCATTACTTTGACAACACCGCTAAAACCAAGGGACCAGAAGGCTCCAGCAGAGCCTGTTTTGTTTCAACGTATTTTGTTATCTCTAAAAGGAGAATCCTCTGAAATCTCAGTATTCAACAGGATGGAAGGACGAGTGGAGGTTCACGTTGTCAATCTAGATATGAACTGTTGGAGGAAGGCAGCATCAAATGTATGATGTTTATCTTGGTGTCTCTAATATATCCACCACAACAACACAAATTAAAGGGGTGATATTATGCCATCAGGTGTGAGTGTGATCAGCCATTACAAGCCGTTTGAAAGTCCACCCAGCTGTATGATGGATAGCCGAGCAACATTTGCCATAGTCCACTGGGGAGGCTGGTAGACTGATCTATCCAGCATACAACTAGCTGGAAACACTAAAACACAGGAAAAGGCAGATGTTCAAACGGATGTGATGGCAAACCACACTCACACCTGGTGGCATAAAATCACCCCTTTAATCATGTTCTCAGCACCTTTGTGTGGATAGTGTTGTTCGGCCGGTCTTTGGCAAAGAGTAAGCCTTCTTCTACAACTGCAGCTCTATGCTACTAACACCTTGTACTCTGCTTGTCGCACGCCATTCATACAAACACATTGTTTACCAGCATCACGGTCACTGTGTGGGATGACCTCCTCTGTTTATTACCTTGCTGTCTCACGATGTGCTGTCATTGTGTTGCATTGTGTTGTATTGTGTTGTGTTGGAGTGCATTGTGTTACATCTCTCTTGGGGTCGCAGGTCTGCGCAGACCTGAGGCGGGGGCAGGGTCCACTATTCGAAGGCAGCCCATCGCTCCGGTTGGCACAGGTTAATCTTTGATATGCACTCACACACACACACACACACACACACACACACACACACACACACACACACACACACAAGAAAACACATGTATACATACACTTACACGGAAACACACACACACACACACACACACACACACACACACACACACACTGAGAGCCTGAAAAATATTAATCACACAGATGTAGGTTAAGTGTGGCCGTAAAGTGAGGTACACGCTCTGAAAGACAAACATGTGGCGTGCGTGTGGATTTCTGTTTGCAGTACAGGCCCATTCACACGCACACGACCGTCAGGGTCCGGGAGTTGTGGGTCTCGCGGCCCCCCGGACAAACACAGCCCAACAAGTGCTCACTCAGACATGTATGCACGAGAATCGACTAATTACCCACATGCCGCTGCTAGGAAGTACACATGCACACCAATACTTACATGTAAACATACACAGAGACCAATACTAACCTTTACACATGCAGACACACGCACAGACCAGTACTAATTTGTACACATGTAAACACACAAACATACAAGTACTAACCTGTACACATGTTGACAAACAGAGCGGCAATAACATTTCCACACACACACACACACACACACACACACACACACACACACACACACACCAGGTCAAGGTCAATAGCGGGAGGCAGCCGGGCAGCAGATGGTTGTTTTACTGGGAGAGAGTGAAAGCAGAGATCTAGGAGCCCTCCGGGGTTTGACCTCTGACCCCTCCTGGCTCCTGGCCGTCACCGTGATCTTGTGATCTCCATCCACTCATGGCATTCCTCCCCAAAGCCTCTGCAGGTTCACACACCACTCATCGCCCCTCATCGTATTCCCATATTCATATTCCGACCACTAAGATGAAAAGAACTACTGTATGTTTTAGGACCTGTGAATACACCGCGGTGTGTGATGTGAAATCAAACCGCGATTGGAAAAAGCCTTTGATTGCTGGGATAAATGGTGAAACAGTGGGGCATTTCCTTTCGACGATTGAAGCCTCTGCCCCATCTCTCTCTCTCTCTCTCTCTCTCTCTCTCTCTCTCTCTCTCTCTCTCTCTCTCTCTCTCTCTCTCTCTCTCTCTCTCTCTCTCTCTCTCTCTCTCTCTCTCTCTCTCTCTCTCTCTCTCTCTCTCTCTCTCTCTCTCAGCCTTTAACAGGGTGCAGCCGGCCCCAGCAGCAGAGAGGGTCCCCAGCGCTGGCCAGGCCAACCCCGGTAAGAACCAGCAGGCCCTGGATGGGGGACTATTATAAACAGTGCAGGAGGATGTGAGTAGGAGGGAGCATGACCTGCTGGACCCCAACCAAAGCCCCTCGACAGGGGATCCCTGAGCTCATCAACCAGGTTCAAAATACATGATTATCGAGAATTCACCAGAACAAATCTCTGTCTGAGGCTGAGGTTAAGCAGTGGAGTAACCCGAGAGGGCAAAAATGTGAGCTGTGATTGAAGCATCGGCGAAACACAGGACATGAGACGGCTCAAAGATGAACCAGACTCGTGAGTCTTGGGACACGTCACAGCTAGTTAGTGAGTCAGTAGGTCAGTTAGTCAGTTGACCCAACAGGGAAATCCTTTCCCACAAAACGACATCACGAGGAGAGTCAAAACTACGCATTAACACACATCACACAACTACAGACAGTTACACCACACACGGTGTTACACAGCAGCACACAATAGTGACAACAACATCAGACAGTAACACCACACACGGTGTTACACAGTGGCGCACACTAGAAGAGTGACAGGCAAAATCACCACAGAAACCCGAGTCATGGTTCCCTCTGCGAGTGTCCGCCGGCTCACTGAGCATCGGTGAACTCGGAGAACAGTTGGCTGCTCGCTCCTCAGATAAGAGCAGGCTGAGTAATGAACTGTTGTCAGTGCTGCGATACCAATCTGGCGCCCTGATCTCACTCGCTTCGGCCCTCGGCGGCTCTGGCCCTCGTCCACTCTGGCCCTCGTCCCTCTGCTGGTAAATGCTCAGAAATATGGAGCGAGATGAAAGACGAAACACCACGCTGTCCTGTGTTGTAACCAGAGGGAGGGAGGTAGGGGAGGGAAGGAGGGAGAGGGAGAGAGAGATGGGGAGGGGGAGGCGGGAGGGAGGGAGAGAGAGGGTGAGGTGGAATGGAGGGAGAGAGGGAAGGATAGAGAGGGGGAGGCGGGAGGGTGAGGTGGGAGGGAGGGAGAGAAAGAGGGAGGGAGGGAGGGAGGGAGGGAGGGAGAGAGCGAGAGAATGACAGAGAGGTTGAGGTTCGGAGGGAGGGAGAGAAGGGAGCGAAGGCTTGAGAGGGAGAGAAAGAGGGAGGGAGGGAGAGAGGGAGAGGACAGAGGTTGAGGTTCAGAGGGAGGGAGGGAGGGAGAGAGGGAGGACTAGAGAGGGTGAGGTGGGAGGGAGAGGGGGAAGGATAGAGAGGTAGAGGTGAGAGGGAGGGAGAGAGGGAGGGAGGGAAGGATAGAGAGGGTGAGGGAGGGAGGGAGACAAAGATTGCAATCCATGCATCTTTTCTAGAAGCAGTCTAACCCTCTGATCAGCCTTCCAAGGAATGTTGGAAGGCTGGTCTTGTTGTTTGTGAAACACAAATACCATGGTTGTCTAAAATAGGTTTGGGATGCCAAAGATACCAGAATTCTTTCAGCCCCGTTACTTATCAACAGTTGGGGTTTTTCCCCCCCACGTGGAACCTCTGATCCGAGTTCCATTCCATTCCACCATGCATGAGGTCCTCGATACCCACTTGGTAACCACAACAATAAGAGAATAGTATCCCCTTATTAAAGGGTCATCAAGTGGGTTCTGCAACATGGAAGCCATGGGCTGATCCAGTTTGAAACTGTCTCACCCAAAAGGTGTACAGAGGCCTCCTGGAACCCTTGTGGTCGCAACAATCACAGACAAAGAAAAAGTGGAGATTAACCGGGTGTGTGTTGAAGGTAATCCTCTAAAACCCCCAGGTTCAGGTCGAATTAAACCCCACTGTCTGCTGCTCTCTGGATGGGCTCTCGACCAGCGCCAAACTGTCCTAATCTCTGCGCCGGCCGAGTATACTGTCCCTGGTTTGACACCAGCGCTACAACAATACTCCCACGCTCCACCGTGCAGCTCGCTGGAGTCTCCCAGACCGGCTCCTGGTCAACAGGGACCCTGTACTGTGGCTTCACTCATATGGGAGCAGGGAGCCCAGGGCTGTGTGCTTAACAAGCTCCACGTCCACCATAAACAGAGAGGTTAATTAACGTGTGTCGCTGCGGGTCAGCTAAAGCCGGCCGCTAAAGTGTAGGGTGCCGCTACGGTGTATTTGTTTGGACCGGTTTGGGTCAACAGGTATTCCGTCGCCTCCTACGTCTTAAACAACCAGACTGATGCTCGACACTAAAGTGGGTTTCCGTCACTGACTGACAGTCTCTCCGAGTGCCTGCGCCGCCCAGAGCCTGAATGCGTGCCCCTGAGCAAACAAAAAAAGGCAGACAGCAGGTTTGGGATTCCTGTGCGTTTGGGGTTATCTTTCTGCCCTGAAGGTAGGAACGACAGGGGCCGGCGCGCAATTACTGAATTGAAAGCAGGCTGCAGTCCAGGGCCTCACTGCGCGTCTCCTGCTGATGGGTGAGACCGGGGGTGGTGCACAATGTGTTTATCCCCAGCGTGGAGACTCTGACAGAGTCTCCACGCTGGGGATAAACACATTGTGCGCGACCCCCGGTCTCACCGACGTGACCGCTCCTGTGGAGATCCCGGATAGGCCGGCTCTGTTGAGTGGCAGCCGCTGATGCCTGTAAATGAAACCGGGCTCTCTTCTCTGTCTTCTTCCTGTACAGCTTTCCCGCGACGGGATTGGCCGCCACCCCCCTTTGCACGTCCCGATTGGTTCCCTGGCGCCAGACGACCGGCAGGTATCACATCACAGAGGAGGGACTGTCCACCTTCGTCATTTAACCCTTCTTAAATCTCCTCTAATCATGTGGACAGGTTAATAGTGTAAAGGTGACCTCATGTTGAGGTGAACAAACAATAGTTTAGCGCAGCATTGGTTATGCTTCTCCAAGGATTTAGGAGGGTATAAAACATTGTCGCTAGAAGTTACAGTCCCGATCCGGCTGTAATTAGTGATCAGCAGCGAAGCACAACCCCTTCCCTTGCTGATTCGTCGACCCTCTCCCCTCACTGTCCAATCAGACGTCGGCTACGTGGCTCCGGACTCTGGCTACAGCTGGGGCGAGTCGGACACACCTGAGGCTGCACGTAAGTCAACACCAACCTACTGTCTTACACCTCCCTCCCTCCCTCCCCCCCTCCCCATCTCTCCTCCTGTCCCAGGAGCATGCCTCCCTCACCCCCCCACCCCTGCACCCTTGACCCCCCTCCATGGATATCTGCTTCTGATACATGTCTGAATGTAAACAAAGTAAAACCTGGTATCCGATGATTGGCTCCGTTCTTTCAGTGTGTAAGTGTGTCCATATGACAGGCCTGGCTCTCGGGGTTGGGGGGCTGGCTGGGGCTCTGTATGCCTGCCATATGGAGAGGCTCTCCGCCCTGTAATGTATGCCACAGCCGGGATGATACTGCCGGGTTTATTGTTTACGCATGTCAATAAAGACGCCGCTAGCGGTATAGTAGGCACGTGGGAATTCCTTTCATTGGTATGGGATTGGTTAGATGTATATAAATTGTATAAGAGAAGACCACATCCCAACCATGAAAATGTGTGGGTTTTTCTCTTTACGGGCAAACTGTTGGGACTACTAATGGGGCTTCACGCCATCCTCTTCTAGCTCGTCAATACAGGCCTGACTTGTCAGAGTATGAGCGCTGGTTTTATAACTATGGACCGTACCGTAAGTGACTTTCTACTTCATTTACTTGGAACTAACAAACGTCTAGGGGTTGGGTTGTCTTGATGCTGTCTTCACACACACACACACACACACACACACACACAGAGACACACTGACACACTGACACTCTTGATTACTGCTGTGCCTTTAGTATTTAAATACAGTTTGGTGTTATGTTTGAAGCTTTTATTGTTCCATGTGAATGCATCATTTTAAGGTCTCTTCGAAGGTGAGATCAATGTTATTTTAAACTTAAGTAGGATTCATTTCCCATGTAAACTTACCCTCCTACTTTCTCTCCATCATAACAAAACAACACCATTAAGCAACACCAAGCTATGTAGATAACATCACGAATGAAGAACCACCACACAACATTTATCTAGTTCTTTAGAACACTACGACCGAGAACAACAGTAACTCTGCACACAGAACTTCTAACCAGTGAGACAGCGCCACTCATGGTGAAACCCTGTCATTGCAACTGTACTACATGTTCAGAGACTGCACCAGATGACACCCGTTGATATGCTTCTTAAGGCAAGGATCATGACGCTGATTGAGGCTGAAGTTTTATTGTAGTGTTTGGCCACTCATTTAAAATCACAAGCGTCACAGCAGAACACACAAACGACTCTGTTAACCAATCATAAAGGCACCACAAAGCCCTCTTTTAAATGTGGGCCTGCAAGTCGTCTTGATACTGCGCTCGATTTCATTCGATGTGACCATATGTCCTGCAAATTGAAGACATTTGGGGTTCAACGTTGATCTTCTGCCAATGTCCAGATGAGTGTACGGGGTTTTGACGGTTTTCTTTATGTTCAGCACCCCGCGGCCCCGACTCAGAAGGCATTCGCAAACCAGCAGTAGACGCAACCCACACCAGAGGTGAGCCACTGCTGCTGTTATTACCACCAGCCCTCCTCCTGCTGGGCTGCTGAAAGGAAGCCGTGATTCTCTTCTGTATACTTAAACAGAAGCCGATGGGCCTCTTGTTAAGCTCCTGTTCCATTTTTGGAGAACAACCATCCCTCATATTGTTTGTCTACTTTGTGATGCTGGGTGATATTACAAGAGTCTACTTAATGTTATAAGCTTCGGCGTTTCGCCATGAAATGATGACATTTACACACAAAGCTACAGCTTGTATCACCCAATAGCTAATTCAAAGCACGGCGTGTCCGTCCCCTAAAAGAGTCCACCACTTTAGTTCCAAAACACAAAACCAAAACAAGGAGCACGAAACACAGACACCTTTTAGTAGCATACAACAGAACTGAAAGACTAACTAACCAACACATGCTTCAACAATGTGCCCCATCCGGGACACTACAATGTAATCCAAAAGGAAAGATCTCACCTGGTGTACAGGATAGTTGGGCCTTCCAGGCCTGAGACCATCCGGTATGGTGTGTTTCTTGAGTCACTTCCAAATAGTCTCCAGTTCTACACTCTAATGGTGGAATGAAACGTCAACAGCAAGCTAAAGCAGAGCTGTTCCAGGCGCCTGCATTTCTTCATGGCCCACCAACCACCAGAGCCTAAAATACCTGATCTCCTTTGTGTACTTCCTGGTCCCATCTGCCCCTCCCACTGTTCGAATTTCCCTCCATTCACTATCACCTGGCTGTAGCTCCGCCCCCAAAACCACTTAACTCCCGAACTCAATGGTAGTGCCTCTACAGGTTATGCGGTGTGATGTGTGTGTCATCCATAAAGAAATGGGCTTAACCGTGCACGGGTTACTTACTGTTTGAACCATATCCACACATTACCAGTAGGAGTGTGTGTATATGCCTTTCCTGTGCTAATATTGTGCTTCCCTCCATGCAGTGGAGCCGGTGGATTCCTGGAGGCCAGACACTCCCTTGTATGAATCAGGTGAGATGAGACGCCTGGCTCCTTTGCAACTGTTTCCCAGGCTCTAGTTAAAGCCTCTGATTTTACGGTTCGGTCCGAAGAAAATATCCCAAAAAAACATTGAAACCCCAACACGGTTATGTCGTGGATCCCTTGGTTTTGTCTTGTAATGGCACCTCAGGCATGCTGTGTTTTGGGGTTTATGAGGACGCAGAGAGAGCATGGCAGGATCAAAAGCGAAAAGTGATTTTCTTCCGACCTTAAGCTCAGCGCAGGATTCCTGGTTATTTGTTCTGCTTAGTCAGTGGCCAATTCAGTCCGCAAAAACATCCACCCGGTCCATTTGGGTTCTGACAATCACAGGCTGTAAAGGACTGTCTAAACTGGGCGCTCCACTGGTTATTCTAACGGTGCGCTGGATGAGAATACTCTTCTGGTAAGTCTTGATATCCACCACTTTAGAGGCAACTGGGTTTTCGTTTCCACCATCAATGTGGGAACATAAAATGTGAATGGTACTATACTAAGCATAAAACTGGCAACCCCTGAAATAAAAGTTAACAGAAAGAAAAATAATATTTAATTAGTACTTCAATTTTAGTACTTTATTTTTATCCAAGCATTTTTCTTGCGAACATAAAAGCATAAACAAGTGAACCATGTAAAGACATTCAAAGTAACTATACATATGTGTTGATCCTACGGCTGCATCTGTATACAAGAGAACCCTTCCTGATTCCCTGATACGACCCTGATCTGACCTCCAGGCTTCAACACCCGGGAGCAAGACCCCATCCCCAGAGCCCCAGAACCAGTGTCCCAGGGAGACCCAAGTAGGTCCAGTACCTCCAGCAACCAACCAGTACCTCTCACACACACACACCCCCCCCAACACACCAGACCCGCCCCCCTCCCATGCTCACTGAGACCCCCCCCCCCTCCCCGCTGCAGACTGCAAGGTGGACCTGGCCTTCCTGATGGACGGCAGCTGGAGCATCGGGAAGCGGCGCTTCAAGATCCAGAAGGACTTCCTGGCGGAGGTGGCCCAGGTCATCAACCTGGGGGTGGCCGGGCCCATGATGGGGGTCATCCAATACGGGTAACCAACGCGCTGTACTGTAGTGTTCAACTTCTGCCTGTTGGTCCGCTTTACAGTGAGTGGATGTTAATTAACTGATTAACGTTAGGTACTGAGGTAACAAGTATTGTCGTAGTATTAGCATAGGGGTTAGGGCGAGGGTTAAGGTTCGGGTTAGTGGGTTTAGGGTTAACCCTAACCCTATTAAATATTGTATTAATTAATACTTTAGTTAACATGAACACCATTACCTTAGTTAACTTGTACACCAGTAGTAAACATGAACACCATTAGTAAATTAATACAAGGCATTAGTTAACTGTTAATTAACTGTTAGTTAATTGTCAGTTAATTCGTATTGCTGCATTGACTAATGGTTATAAATTGCTTAATCAATGCTATTGCAATGTGTTGCCTTTTTGTTTTATAATTTCTCTGCGTCTTATAGAGGAAACTCACTGAGGTGAATGCGGTGACAATAGTTTTGTGTCGTTTCTCTCGCCTCGTCCCTCAGAGATGACCCGGTGACAGAGATCAATCTGAAGTCTTACTCCAACTCTCGGGACGTGAAGACGGCCGTTGATAAGATTGCCCAGAAGGGGGGCCTCTCCAACGTGGGTAAGCGATCGAGCTGCCTGGATGAACGCCACATGCTGGCTTTTTGCAAACGGCTGAAAGTGTGAAAGTAGAAAGCGAGGCGATTATCATGTTTTTACCCACTCGTCACTCACTCAATCTCCACTCACATGTTCTCATGCGAGGACGGAATTATGTCTAAATTTGTTGCGAGGCGCTACTAAATTACAGCCTAGCTATTGTAAGCCGTGGTTTTCGCCTGGTCTAACCAAAACGCATATCTTGGCTTTACCAGCCCAGGGGGTCAGCTTTCAAACTCTAAGTGGTGTTTTTCTGCCTCTCTCTGGCGTCAGCTTTTATTCATTGGACTTTGTGCCCGTGTCCTAAATGCAGAAGCCTGAAGCAAACTTTATTTCTGCGCTGATGTCCCTACTAATCAGACGACAATTCCAGTAGTTGTGTTTCGAGTCATACTTGATAACAGATCATTCCCTCTCAGATGGACCTGCAACTTTTCCTTCAGGCTCGTAATAAGAGCCTATCGAATGTGTTCCATATCTCAGATAGACTAAGGACAGACTCCACGTCTAAGGTCGTATATAATTTAGCATTGAGCACGGTAAACAATGTTAACCTGTCCCAGATGTTTCACTTTGAGCATCAGGCTTATCATCTCCACACCAAACCAAAGCCTGCCGCCGACAGACATCCCCTGAGGTGTTGGTTCTCCAGGATCGGCTTTGACCGCGCCGCTCTGCTGCCCCCTTGTGTCTCCCCAGGGAAGGCCCTCTCCTTCGTCAACAGGCAGTACTTCAGCGACAGCAACGGTAACCGGGGGGCGGCGCCCAACGTGGTGGTGGTGCTGGTGGACGGCTGGCCCACGGACAAGGTGGAGGACGCCTCGCGCCTGGCCCGCGAGTCCGGCATCAACATCTTCTTCGTCACCATCGAGGGCCCCGACGAGAACGAGAAGCTGAACGTGGTCGAGGCCAACTTTGTGGATAAGGTACTCTCTTCCTCACTCGGTTTAGAACTCTTCCTCAAGGAGTTTAAAACCCTTCCTCACTGAGTTCAGGACCCTTCCTCACCGGGTTTAGTCAGAACTTTTCCTCACTTGGTTCAAAACGCTTCCTCACTGGGTTTAGTAAGAACTCTTCCTCAAGGAGTTTAAAACGCTTCCTCAATGGGTTCGGTAAAAATTCTAAACCCAGGGGTTTAAAACTCTTCACTTGGTTTAGAACTCTTCACTTTGTTTAGAAAGGAGCTCTGAGACTGGGATCCAAATATCCACATCCAGACCTAATCACAAGCTCACGAATGCCCACCCGAGCTCACCGTGTTCCCCGCGGCCTCAATCAGCAACGTCTCCCCCTGCAGGCGGTGTGTCGCACCAACGGCTTCTACTCCCTGCCCGTGTCCAGCTGGTTCGCCCTGCGCAAGGCCGTGCAGCCGCTGGTGAAGCGCGTGTGCGACACCGACCGCCTCATGTGCAGCAAGACCTGCCTGAATGCCAACGACATCGCCTTCGTCATCGACGGCTCCAGCAGCGTGGGCACGGGCAACTTCCGCACCGTGCTGCAGTTCGTGGCCAACGTCACGCGGGAGTTCGAGATCTCCGACACGGACACGCGCGTCGGCGCCGTGCAGTACACCTACGAGCAGCGGCTGGAGTTCGGCTTCGGCCAGCACAACAACAAGGCGGACCTGCTGAACGCCATCAAGCGCGTCAACTACTGGAGCGGCGGCACCAGCACGGGTGCCGCCATCACCTATGCCGCCGACCAGCTCTTCAGCAAGTCCAAGCCCAACAAGCGCAAGATCATGATCGTCATCACCGACGGGCGGAGCTACGACGACGTCAGGGCCCCCGCGCTGGCCGTCCACCGCACAGGTGAGGGGGGGGCGGACCGGGGGAGGGGTAAAGCACACGATTATGACAAGACTGACCCGACATCGATCCGATAGCGAGCGCGACGTGGTCTCGTCACTGGCATGATGATGACCGGTAGTTAGCCGACGGACACGCATGCTAACCCTGTCCGAAGGCCCCCCTTGCTTCGTCGCCTGTGTGTGTGAGTTCACACAGAGGTGCGGGGTGGGGGTGAGCGTCTGCATGTGACCTCAGCAGGGCGATGTGAGGCCTGTTCATAACCCGCCCTCTCTCTCTCTCTCTCGTCCTCTTGCCCTCGCCCTCTCTTTCCCTCATTCCGTCTCTGGCCCTCTCTTTCTCTCACACCATCTCTCATTCTCTCTCTTGCCTTCTCTCTCTCTCACGTCCCTCTCCTCTCTCTCTCTCTCTCTCCTCACCCTCCCACCCACCTCACCCTCTCGCCCTCCCTTTCTCTCTACTTCTCCCTCTCCCCCATCTCTCTCTCTCCTCACCCTCCCTCCTACCTCACCCTCTCTCTTCTCACCCTCACTATCCTTCTCTCTTTCTATCTGTCTCTCTCCCCCTCCCTCCCACGACTCTCTCTCTCTCCCCCCCTCTCCCTTCCTCTCTCTTTCCCCCCAGGTGTTATTGCCTACTCCATCGGCATCGCCTGGGCCGCCCAGGACGAGCTGGAGTACATCGCCACCGACCCCGACAAAGAGCACTCCTTCTTCGTGGACGAGTTCGACAGCTTGTACAAGTTTGTGCCCAAGATCATCAACAACATCTGCCAGGAATTCAACTCGCAGCCACGGAACTGAAGCATGGCGGGACGGGGGGACAGGGGGGGGGAGACCGCCCTTACTAAGTTAAAGTTCCTATTGACCAATCAGATTAGGGGAAGGGTGGCTAGGGGGTGGGACAAATTGGGAAGGACATATGGAATAGGTGGGGAAGGGGTTGGGGGGGGGGGCAACGTCAATGTCTATTTGTTAGTTGTACGGTGAGATCCGTTTGGGGATGGTCTTAACAGCAGACAGGTTGAAAACGTTAAGCGTTCTTTCGCCCAGATTGCGGTCATAGATTGACTGCAGGGTAAAACTATTTGATTGTGGCAGGTGGGTCAGTGTTCAGGAATAAGGTGAGGGGTTGGAAGAAAAAATATTGATCTCAAGTTAAAAGGCATTATCTGGCCGGACACTGGGGACCACAAGGCCAGTGGAAACGTTGTGTGTGGATGACAGTCAGTGACGCTAAGGTAACAGGATGTACTCTCCATTTCTATTGGTGCAATGTAAAGTAATACTACCTTGTATGGCCTGTGGAGAGAGTTTAGCGTTCAAAGGAACGCCTGGCAATTCCTCCTGCGGCTTACCCTGAGATAAGATGAGGCAAAGGTGCATTGTGAACTTCGTAATAGAAGAGACATTGTTGAAGTTCCTCAAACAAAAAGAAGACAATGGTGCATAATATTATTGCATGCTCTTTTGGTATTATCCATTCGATCGTAGATCTCGCATTCACATTCCATCACCAATACATTGACACCTTGATGTTAAATAGGCCATTACATGTTTGCAATTGGACACTACAACAGTAAGAATCCGACTGACGAGGAATATGGTGCAGGCAAGATCGTAGCCCTTGTAAACAGCAATGATATAAACCTGGACATGCAGTTCTCCTGAGTGAAATCCATTTCATATTTTTTGTAATAGTTTGCCCAGGTTACTTTTTAACCCGGCAGTTATTTGTTGGATGTGTTGAATGAGAGTATTTATAGTATCTTTCCCCTTCGTATGGCCTATTTGTACATATGCATATTAAAAAAGGTATTTTGCTTATAATGTTCAGATATATAATTAATCCTTATTTTAAATTCAGTTTCTAATAAAATTGTAAAAAAAATATATACATTTTCTTCCTTTGTATCATCTCTGAAACTAGAGAGAGAAGAGCCAAGGTCTTAGATTCAGAGTGACAAGTTCTTAGCGGCATTTGTTATAAAGATGTTTTTGTACTCTTTTCCGTTTTCAAGCTCATACACAATTAATACAGTTTTAGCAGCACTCTTAAAACTGTCTTAGGAACCGTTCCCGTCGGACCTTAGCATTTGTAAGGCTGAAAATAATTAAGATAAACTAAAAAAAGTTGTAGACTTTTACCAAATTTGACAACACTGGACAAATCTACTAATAAAACTAGGATCCCGGTTAAGATTTTACAGCAGTTTTTTTATTTGGAACAGACTTTCATATACAAACCAGTGACTGAGAAAGAGGCTCATTGAAGCTGTACTTTAAACATAATGTGGATTCCGACCACTCCGGTTCTGCGCACATCCTACCAGTAAAACCTTTCGGTTCTAAGAAAAACCACCGCTCCTTTAGGTTTCATTTTCAGTTAGAATAGTCTTATAATGTACTGCTCCAACCGTCCTGCTAAACATTGGTCTACTCATCTATATTTTGGACATGAACAGTCAAGACTGCGGTTCAGGCAGGTCTTACCCATCGGGGGGAAACTACATACAGCACAAGCCAATCCATTAAAACAAGCGCAAACTGGCCAAAATATCAAATGGATATTCCTAAAACGGACAAGTAGGTAGGACCAATTTGAAATTGTAGTTATATAACCAAAATGGTTTACATTGTTTAGACATAGTTTTTTGTTATCTTAGCTCTTTCACGTGTACAACTCATCAACACACAGGCAATATACTCAGTAATCTGTGTCACTCTGCCAGCTTCGCTCCCCAACGAAAAGAAAACGCAAACTAAAACAAACAGAATGTGATTCCCCGGCCACGTTTTACCAAAAACAGGAAATCAAACTCACGCTGCACGATAGAATTTTAAGACTGGATATATATTTTTGTTTATTATAAGTATTTGTAATTGTACATCCAATGTTTTCTTAAAATTGACAACATTGTGACAACCCTTACCTCCAGCGTATAGACCCCAACCCTTCCTGCTGCCCAAAACAAGGAAGGTAAAATTACATTTTTCAATACCTTTTTTTTTTTTATCAAAGGCACATTTGTCAATAAGTGTTTTGTTGTTGTATTTTTTCTAAAGAAAAGCAAAAGGCAAGCAGGCGGGCAGGCAGAGTCCGTCTCAGGGGCGGGGTGGGCGCGGGGGTTAGAGAAAAGCCAAAGAATATTTCCACAATAGCTCGGGTAAGCCTGCAGAGACCCCCGCGTCTGCAACACTATCACAGGTGGTGGAGCAACGGCTCACACCTGGGGGAGCTGGGGGGGGGGGCAGAGGAGCTGTTTAAAATCTCATTTCTCCAGTGTACTCTCTTCCATCTCCTGTGAAGTGGATAATGCTGTGTCTTCGTGTTATGTGGATGTGTGTGGATGTTATGCGAGTGTGTGCGGTATGCGAGTGTGAGTAAGTGTTATGCGAGTGTGTGTGCGTGTTATGCGAGTGTGTGTGTGTGAGATGCAAGTGCAGGTGTGTGCGCGAATGTGTGTGTTTGTGTGTGTGATGAGGCATCTGTGCTAGGGGTAGGCTAGGGGTTGTGTGTGTGTGAGAGAGGGTCCTCTTGTTGTCAGTTAACCAGGTCCGGCCTGGATGCTCGATGGGCGTCTCGGGGGAACCGTGCGCCCCGGAACCGTCTGTCCAACGAACGCGCCTCCCAGCCAACCACGGCCCGCACAGCGTGAGCGTTCAGGGCCCGCCCCCCCGGAGGGGAGCAGGGGATTGGCTACATAGTCTGCCCGTCAAAACGGGGGGGGGGGGGGGGGGGGGGGGGGAAACCAACCAACGTTCAGGGAGGAGGGCAGCGGGCGCCGGCGATCACTGGACACCCGCGTGCGGCGTTCGCCCCGCCCTTACGTCCGTCTCTCTCTCTCTCTGATTAGTCCCTGACCCGTGGGAGGCTGCGTCTGTGGGCGGGCGGTGCCAGCGGCGGTAGTGGTGGTGGTGGTGGCGGCGGCTGCGGTGGCGGTTGATGGGGGAGGAGGAGGAGGAGGAGGGCGGGGCGAGGCGTGATGGGCCCGCGCCCGCGTCATACGAAGACCTTGGCGAGCGCGTCGGCCCCGGCGCTGGCGATGTAGCACTTGGACGGGTGGAAGGCCACGTCGTGGATGGACTCCTCAAACTTCTTCCTGTGCGCCGTGAACTCCTGGATGCACGTCTTGCTCTCCAGGTTCCACAGGCGGATGGAGCAGTCGTGGCCTGGGGAGGGGAGGGAGGGAGGGAGGAAGGAAGGGAGGGAGGGAGGGAGGGAGAGAGGGTGAGGGAAAGGAGAGAGTGAGGTGGATAGAGGGAGGGGAGAGAAGGAGGGAGAAAAGGAGAGAGAGGGAGGGTGAGAGAGAGAGAGGGAGGTGGATAGAGGGAGGGGGAGAGAAGGAGGGAGAAAAGGATAGAGAGGAAGGACAAGAGGGAGGGGGAGAGAGTGGGAGGGAGAGAGGGATGGCGAGAGAGTGAGAGAGAGAAAGAGAGAAAGCGAGAAGGAGGGGGAGAGAGAAAGCAAGGAGGGAGAGAGAGAAAGCGCGAGAGAGAGAGGGAGGGTGAGAGGGAGAGAAGGAGGGAGAGAAAGAGATTGAGGGAAGGAATTTATTTATTCAAAACACTGGCCTCTAGCGCTTGAAGTCTAGACTGACGGATATTTCTATATCTCTGGATATTGTATCATTGTTATTAAATCTTAGTGGGCAAACTGGGACATTTTTGTGTGTATCAAGGGCCAGACTGCTGGAACGTAAACATGTCCAACTCTCCAACCTTGAGGAGAAAGTGTTTAAACCCTGAGCTGTCTGAACGTCTGTATGAGGCACAGAGAGCCCACGTGTTCCACTGTACAACTGAAGGGTTCTGTGCCTGATTATAACATGAAGGGTTACCTACAAAACACCCATCATGGAGGGTCACTCTCTCTCACACATACATCCTCCAACACTACCCCTGGCACAGATGCCTGATCACACACACACACACACCTGCACTAGCATACCACACTGGCACCCACACACAGACACAATTCCATTTAAAATGAATGATTGAGACATATGAAGACGCGTCCATTCCAAAAACAACTCCGTAAAACCCCCTACTGTATTCTCAGTTTGCTCAATCCCTTCGTCCCAAAACAACCAGTTTGACCCAAAATCAAATCCACAGGCTTGAAGGCGCCCTAAAGAAAAAATCCCATGTTCTCAACTATGTGCTACTCTGTGAATCCAACCCCTCGCACTAGTGGGTCAGGGCCCCGGCGCGGCTACTCACTGCCCGACATCAGGTAGAGTCCGTTGGGGTCCACGGCGAGGCTGGTGACGGCGTCCAGGTGGGCCACCATGGAGTGGATGAGCTTGCTGCTGTTGTTGTCGTAGAACTTGATGTGGCGGTCCTCCTGGGCCGTGATGGTGATGGGCAGCGTGGGGTGGCTCAGCACCTTGTTGATCTGGCAGGGCGCGCCTGCAGCGAGAGGCGGCAGGGGGCGCGGTTAGGGCAACGAAATCGGCGGGGGGGAACGGCCTGCGATGCGGCTGACGTGTTGTTTTCGAAGTGACGGAGAATGCTTTGTAAACGTTAAGA
Source organism: Pollachius pollachius (assembly GCF_949987615.1). Taxonomy (NCBI): domain Eukaryota; kingdom Metazoa; phylum Chordata; class Actinopteri; order Gadiformes; family Gadidae; genus Pollachius; species Pollachius pollachius. The sequence continues at coordinate 5,730,922 of NC_136935.1, forward strand.
CGATATTTAGTCGTCGCTGAGGGTCTCTTTAGTAACGGTTATACGTTTAAGTATTGAATCCTACTTCATTAATCCCAGATGAGCAATAAGGGATCGTTAATATATCATTATTATGCATTAGCGATTAGCTTCGAGTCATTTATCAGAAGCTGACGCTTTTATCCAAATCGACTTTAGAGCGAAGTGGCCTTGGATGAGCCCACGCCTCGGGGGGTGCAAGGGTGGGGGCCTGTGCTGGGGGGGTGCCTACCTGAGTCCACGGCGGTCTCCAGGCTGAGGACCAGCTGTCTGGTCTCCATGTTGAAGAGGCCAATCTGCCCGCTGGTGAAGGAGGTGACCATGTGGGCGGGCTCGCTGCACACCAGGTCCACGGAGGAGGGCACGCCCAGCGCTGGACAGACACACCAGCACATCAGTACCGCCCTTCAGCCGGGGGGACAAGCTCTACATAGCCTTAAGGCCTTCATGTTATGAAATGCACTTGCTTCCATGCATTTTATTTTGCACTCAAGTGATAAAGAGTACTTTATTGAAGCCTCATGTGAAACGGCATTGCTGCCGTTTCACATGAGGCTTCAATAAAGTACTCTTTATTACTTAATTTATTACTTGAATTACCTTTAAACAAGGACCGTTGCGTACAGAGTAACATTCAATATACACATTATGTTCGTTATATAATATAAGGATAACTTGTAAGTGACACAAGAACGCAGGTTGAGACGTTGATATCTTTTTTTTTTAGAGTTAATTTTAACTCTGGTTCACTGGCACCAGAACGACGCTACAAGTTACACTAAACAGGTGCCGTAGAGCGCCCCCTATTGCATGGGAATAACAATGCATACGGTTGACTATCCATTGCGTACGTAGCACACACACACACACACACACACACACACACACACACACACACACACACACACACACACACACACACACACACACACACACACACACACACAAAAAAAAAAGTCTAAAATGGCTACCCTTGTTCTCGTTGAAGACGGCCAGGGCGGGGTTGGTGTTGTTGGCGTCCCACAGCCTCACGGTGCCGTCGGCGGAGCAGGACAGCAGGCGCTGGTGGGCGCTGCTGTACACCAGCCCCCACACCGAGTCTGTGTGTCCGGACAGCGCCCCCCGCAGGACAGACGGCTCTGTGACCGCAGGGGAGAGAGATACGTTTCTTATAGGTCTGCGGGACAAATTGCACGTCCAGCAATGGTGAGGTGTGTTGCTCAGGGACACACCTCGGCACCCCAGCTAGCAGGAGCCGGGTTCAAACTAGCAAGCTTCCGGTTACAAGCCAACCTGCTCTAGCACCTGAGCTAAGACGAACTGCCTTATGCGGCTCAGAACATGGACAACATTTGGTCGTTCTTATGCATCGGCTGTAAAGGAGGAAATGCCGTTACCGTAGGAGTCGTACGGGTCGATGTTGGGATTGGGCGTGTTCCAGCTCTGGATGGTCCCGTCGACGCCCCCGCTGAAGCACTGGTCCCCCGTGTTGTTCATCACCACACAGAGAACAGCTCCCCTGGTGGAGTGGAGGACCACATGTTTGAGCACCCACCATTCAGTTTCACTGGCCCAACCATTAATCAGTTGATTAAAAACATAATATTTACCGGTGAGCTCTGAACGTGTAGATAGGTTCTACATCTAGAGAGGTGCTCCTGTGGATAAGGAAGATATTCATTAAGGCGCGCTGAAGCCGACAGTGTATTGTGGAAAACGGTAAATGAAAGACGGCGGCCTCCTTTACTTTTTGGCGGGAGCTGTCTTTTGGAGGTTCCACATTTTGAGGGTGTGGTCTTCGGACGCCGTGACCAGGACCGGCTCAATGGGGTGGAAGGCCAGCCCCCGGATGGCGTCGAAGTGGCTGCGCAGGGTGAACTTCGGGTTCCAGGTCTTCCTCAGCGCGTCCTTGTTGTTGCCGATCTGAGGAGACAGGTTCAGTACAGAGTGTTCAGAGTCGGCGTGTGCGTGTGCATGTGTGCACGTTTTTTGTGGACATAGAGATACAGATTGACAGATACATATAGATGTTTGTTTTATGTTATCACACGGCTCTCCTCAATGCCGTGGAACGCTCCGCTCACTTGCATGGGCCCTTCACAACCTCCGGCGGTGAATTATAGTTTGATGAATTATAGTGAATTATAGTTGATAATTATAGTTGATAATTCACCGTTGCTATAATTGAGTATAATTGACCGCTGTTAAGGAAAGTGGATTTTTTGCCGTCTTTCGTATAACTCTGCAAGTATTCCGGTAACTTATCAACCCAAGCGTACTTGGTTGCTACGCGACGTCAACGTCTTTGGCGGACTATTACTCTGCTGATCAACACTACGAATGCTGGTAACAAATAAATTGTAAAAAGAAACACAGCGAGAAGTAATCTTTTTCGTTTTGGCAAGTAGCCGTGTAATAAGCGGGATAATGTATAGAACGTCGCCGGTCATTAGCGAAAATAAGCCCCTTCAGGGGCTGTCTGCGTTTATTTGCACTATAATGACCGGCGTTCCATACATTATCCCTAACATATTATCCCAATATTCTGACCAGGACACAATAGTGACTACTTTTGCCGGTTTAAGCACTCATATGAACTTTATGCAAAAGTGCTTTATATTGCATTTTCAGAAATGCAGCCCACGGCTGTGACCTCTGACCCCGATGCCTGGTTGTGCGTCTCCTCCGACCCTTGGGGGATACTCACGTCGTAGGTCAGGATGTCCGCCTCGTTGGCCACGGTGAGCCCCGCCAGCTCGCCCAGTCCCAGCTCGCTCTCCATGGCCTCGTCGGCCCCCATGATGAACGACTTCCCCGAGGCTGGGGGGAAGGTCAGCGCCTCCACTGGGGAGAGACACGCAGAACCGGCAGGTTTAACACAGAACCCCTGGATGGGTGAGAGCCAGCGGTCAGCCACAGGCCGAAGGCAACAGACCCAGGTGTTTATTAGGTTTAAATTCAGGGTCGTTTAAGGCACGACTGAGATATGTAGTGAGGGAGGGGCCAGAGAGGGAAGGGGCGGGACACTTTCAAAATCTTGCCCTCTTCAGCCATCTCTCTCTTCACAACTCAAAGATCTAACCTAAAGCACTTTGAGCTGGAGGATAATGCACTTTCAAAGGTTTCAACCTATTCACCTTCCCCCAACTAACAATCTATTGTTCCTACCCACACCTCCACCCCTACCCACAAGCTCTCTTTATTTTTTTACCATGGTTACTAACTATTTATTGTTGAAGTATGTCTTGTTTGTATGTGTCTGACCACAAATGAAGTTCCCTCACGGGAAAAATAAAGTTTCTTTGAATTTGAATTTGATTTTTTTTAACAGAATTGTAAATATGCACGTGGCAGCGGACCCACTGTGGACCCAAACCGAACTGACCTTCGTCCGGCCGGCTGGCCTCGTGCTCGTTGAGGCGTGGCACACTGGGCCTGGCCTGGGGGGCGGCGGGGGGCTGCATGTGGGACAAGTCCTCCACGTCGCGGAGGTTAGCCAGCATGTCCTGCAGCTTGGACCGGTTGGGCCCTGGCATGGGACAGGCGGGCACAAGTTAGCACGGACACGACTCAGGAAGGGAAGGTGGGCGGGGTGGGAGGCGAGAGAGCCGGAGACACGCCGAGGAAAAGGATTAGAAATGTTACGGCACTCTGGAAGAGATGCCTACGATGTGAGTGAGGAGGAAAAAAAGAAGCCTTGAAAGGGAATACAAATGAGTGAATAATCGATGCACCATAGGAGCGAGGGAGGTGGAGAGGGGGAAAATATGAAAAGGGAAGCAGCAGCTGGGAGTCCTTGTTAGCCGAACTGAAAGAAAACGCAGTGAAAGCTGTGGTGTGCGAACGAGGATGATCTTTAAGGTACGATACGCTGTCCACATGGAGTGTAAACGTCCACAATGAGGGATTCGTAACAGACTTTGGGAAGGAAACACCAGGCCTGCCAACAATGATTAATTATGCACTGGTGTGGTTCAGACAATCAAATGACTCAATGCTGTAGCAAATTATCCTCCTCCTCCACACCCACACCTTAACTGCCACAATGAGAGCAGGAGAAACGAGTGTGCCTGAAACAGAAAGACTGATAAAAGGATGACGTTCATGGGTCTAAATAAAGAGGGAATGTGGTGGCGGGGGGTGGAGACGTCAGCCTGGGAACAAAGTGGAACCTCAACAGGCCTCGTCTCGATTTAATAATAATTAGTCTAAAAAATAGTCAATGTTTCGGGGGTTTTATGTAAACCCAGAAAGACAAGGTGGAGACATCGGAGACCCTGAAAATGTATCATCAAAACTACGGCTATAACCAAACTATGATTATGTTATAATAACTATTAAATGCCCAAATGAAAAACTTAAACCAAAATAAAAAAAATAATAATATGAAATTGGCCGAAATGAGACTATGAATAGAATATTGAGTATGACGGTGAATGGTGCAACTGTCCGTGTTGTAGTAGATTACAAACACTAGCCGAGAGAGGACACGGCAATCACAGACAACATGGTTCTGCACAGTTAAAACTGAAGCACATAAACGGATGAGAAGGGAGTAGGTGGAGCGGGGATGAAAGCATGCAACGTAAAGACATTAAGCGCGACGTCCGTTGAGGAGAAAGGCCCGGTGCCGGAGAGGATGCGTGAGTGAAGGGCGTGTGTAGCCAGTACAACAGAAGAACCCGCATGAAACGGTCGGCGTAGCAAAAAGAGGAGCAGGTCAGAGTTCAACCGATCTACGTGGCCGCCGGCGTTGACGTACAACAATTGTACCGTCCAGCCGGGGAAACAACAGGTCTGTCCCAATGGTTGTACATGCCGGCTTGGCTGTTGCTAAAGGCTTCATTTCCGAGGGACATCGCAGAGAGGAGGGGAAAGAGTGCAGGACAGGGCACGGGAGGCAGGGAGGAGAGGGGAGGACAGGAGAGCAGCCAGGAGTGGGAAATGAGAAACACGGCGAGGATGTCTGCTCCTGCTTTGAGGCTTTCGTTTTTTTTGTTTTCAGGATTTGTGAGGAAACCAGCGTCTACCAGAGAGAGGAGGAGGAGGCAGAGGAGGAGGAGGAGGAGGAGTAGGCGGAAAGGGGAGGCAGCAGGCTGCAGACAAGGACTTACTCTTCACCCCCTTTTTGCCCTTGCGCTCCTTTCTGTACTGCTCCTTGAGTTTGGTTATCAGGCCCTGGTCCACATCCCAGGCCTCAGAGTCCTGATCGTCCTTGTCTACACAGGGAAGGTTGGGGATGAGGAGGAGGAGGAGGAGAGGACAAAACCAGACCAAGAGGCTGTTGAGGAGCTGCCCTGGTCCAGGAGTACCCTACTGTAGCCAGGCAGGCAGGGTAGAGTGTGGAAACCCCCCTCTAGCCCGCCACTGTCTCTGGGTGGTGCTCAGCATCTCTCCGGGAAGTTTTAAGTCCCCCGTGCAACACGCTAGTCTCAACGAGGCTAGGTCAACAAGGCTAGGATCAACGAGGCTAGGTCAACAAGGCTAGATCAACAAGGACAGGTCAGCAAGGCTAAGCTCAAGAAGGCTAGGTCAACAAGGCTAGGCTTAACGAGGATCGACATGGCTAGGCTCAACAAGGCTAGGAACAACAAGGCTAGGCTCAACAAGGCTAGGATCAACAAGGCTAGGATCAACAAGGCTAGGCTCAACAAGGCTAGGATCAACAAGGCTAGGCTCAACAAGGCTAGGCTCAACAAGGCTAGGCTCAACAAGGCTAGGATCAACAAGGCTAGGCTCAACAAGGCTAGGATCAACAAGGCTAGGCTCAACAAGGCTAGGATCAACAAGGCTCAACAAGGCCAGGATCTGAGTCCTGGTGAGTCTCCATACGGTAAGGGGGGTAGGAGTGGGGGGGGGGGGGTAGGGTTTGAAAGTCTCAAGGGGAGTGGCAGCAGGCCCCATCCCAAGACCAGGGATGGGTCTCTCAGGGTGACGATCGCCGCCATCCCCACCACAGCAAGGGGTGAGTGTTGACGCTGTGTTTAGCCTCTTAAGGCGTGGAAGAAGGACCCTCTGGCATCATGTGGGAGATGATGGCGGACCTACACATCATCAGCTCTTCCTAATGTGGAGGATAGGGGAGGGAGGGTCTTTGTTTGGTAGTTTAAGGGTTCCTTTAACTGGCCATTTGGATATATCTTGTAGTTAAAATTTCAATTTAAAACGTTGCCCGTTCCCCGCAATTTCTTGTGAAGGGTCATCCATCTCACACGGCGTCAACCTCACACACAGGGACACCTGCAAGTGACATCCCGACCTGGTGTTCAACGCTCCGGACAGAAGACGTGGTGGGCTAATCCCACACTAACACAGGGGGTGGGGGTGGGGGACACACATTGTGTTGACGGGCTAGCTATGGGAACACACAGTGGACACGTTTCACACACTATGGATTAAATACAGAGAGTTCAAGCGTGGAGATTTGGATGATTTACACAGAGTGACTGGGTGGGAATAATGGGCAGAGATATTACGACAGTCACCAAACTATGGGCAGATGATCAACATTTAGATTGAAAAAAAAATACACACACACAGAATGGAAATTTGTGTTATAAAGAAACGGCATATTTCTTCAAAAACACTTAAAATGACCAAACTATTTCGATTTAAAAAAAGTGTAAAGGATCTTTTTTTTGTAGTACTACTTTTGAGGTGGATCTGTCAACCGTTTTTCCTTTTCCCATCATGCTTTGCAAGGCCGGTTCCTACTAGCTCCAGACCTAGCGGTCTCCCCCCCCCCCACCCCCCCACCCCAACAGGGCTTACCCCAGTCCGTACCGTCGCCCGTGCCCCTGGACTCGGGCGAGGTGTCCATCTCGTCCGGGCTGGACAGGAAGTCGAAGCCCTTCAGGGCCTCTTCTGTGTCGGGGTCCTCGCTGGTGTCCATGCTGGCCGGGGACGAGGTGGAGGAAGACGACGCCGGCTTCTTCCTCAGGATCTGAGCAACACGGAGAGGAACTCGTTTATCTCAGAGCGTGGTGGGAAATAGTGTGAGTGAGTGAGTGAGTGAGTGAGTGAGTGAGTGAGTGAGTGAGTGAGTGAGTGAGTGAGTGATGAAGTGAGCGAGTGTTTCTTATTGGTTTTCGTTCAACGAGGTTTCCGAGATGATGAAATTGTTTCAGCATGTGTTTTTTATATTTAACCGTACGCACAAAAAATAATGGCGAATAAAAATGATAGATATGCGTGTTGTTGATAAACAGCATCACCAACAACCAAAACAGGAAATCAAAAAAACCTAAGCAGTGTGTACGTGCGTGTGCACGTGTGCATGTTTATGTGTATGTGTGTGCATGAATGTGCGCGAACATGCTTGCTTATATGTATGTGTATGTGCTAGTATGTGTATGTGTGCGTGGGCATGTGTGTGCGTTATGCGTGTCTGCTGGAGAACATTTGTTTTTCTCACCGTTCTGGACTCCATGATGGTGCGGTCCTTCCCCTCGCCCTCCTCGTCCTCGTCTTCGTCGCTGTACTCCGCCGCCGTGCTCTCGATGAACTTGAAGGCCTCAAGCACGGCGCTGGGGTCCGACAGCTCCGTTTTCCTGTGGACACACCGGCCAATCAGACTCGCACAAAATCAGGAGGGGGGCGTTGGGACTTTCTGTCTCAAAATGTAGATCTTTGAGCGATTCTCGGATGTGGTTGTGGTCACGATATAATAAGAATAATATTATAATAATAATCGCTCCTTGATTCAAAAATCGATTCTAGTTTCAAAACAAATCGATTTAAAACTATTCTGATTCAAAATCGATCCCCGATTCAGTAAATAGATAGAGGTACATATTTCCGGATCTACTCCAGTCAATGATAACCATTCATAGCATACATTCATTGAAGCTTTCATACACTACGATCTTGGTTATGAGTTACTTCCCTACAGAGCTTACACAGCCAAGCCGGACTCAAAAAAAAGCTATTTGGCGCTGAAACAGACACATTCAAACTTGTTAGATGTCGTTAGCAAGGAGTGGCTGAACGATGGCCGATAACACACACACACACTTCTCTTTTCCTCCCTGTGTAAGGAAGACCGCAGCACACACTATGACCCACACACGTAATGAAGCGCCGACGTGAAACACGGAAGTTATATCATACACCCAACCAGTACTTCAATTCAATTACATTTGATTTGTATAGCCCTTAATCAGGTCCAGTCTCAAAGGCTTTAACAGGCCCTATATTTATATGGCCTGTTAGCTAGGGTCAGACCCCCCATGACCCTAGCCCCCAAGAGGGCAAGAAAAAAACTCCCTTAATAAGCAAAGAAGAAATCTTGAGATGGAACGCAGATCCCTCCTTCCAGGGATGATCAGGCGTGCAATGGGTGCCATAATTGAAATACATACACACAGGCATACCATTTTAAATACACTACTCCACTCCTCCAACTAACCCTCTGGTCGCCATGCCCTTCGTCGAGGTGTCCGTCCCGTTGACCAGGGGCTCAGCGCTGGCCTTCTCTCCCGGCTTGCCCCCTCCGCCGTCCCCAGCCAGGCCCAGCAAGGCCCTCACCCTCTGGGACTTCACATCGAGGATGGTGTCTGTGTAGCCCACCTCCTGGAGGTACCTGGGGGGCAAAGAAGGCAGTCAAAGACAGCAACTAACGAGCAGAGTCAAATCGGCGTGTCGTCGCTGAACTGTAGTGTTCGAGGGTTGAAACGGTCTCCTTTAATACGATTCATCCGCTTGGCGTAGGATTTGCATTGGGACAGGGCTGGGACAAATCTCGCTATTTAGAGGGGTGGACTTTACAGACAAAACAAAAACCATTAGAATATAAAATTGATTTGGTTTTGTTTTGTATGCAATATGAATATATAATATAGAACTCATTAAAGTGCATCCCTACTATGTATAAAGCTGTAAAAAACCAATGCCTAATTTTGCATACAAGCAGACGGTTTCTCCATTTTAACAAACCCACTTTTTCAATAAATTAGCTGATAACAGAAAGTCTCTGGCACTGCCTGGAAGCGTTTCGTGACTGCTAATGTTCCTGTTCCTCTTGAGCGCGGCGTGTAGGAGAGTCCACAGTGGGAGCACTACTTGGGCAGGCTGGTGGAGAAAGCCTTTAACACTGTTGATCTGTCACTTGACACACGCTGGCTCGTGAGGAGGCGTGTTATGGCAGATGATGTGTGACACAGCCTGTGAACGACGCCAAATGAGGCCTGCTCACTGGCAACGCATTCAGGATTGAGAGCAGAAAACACTCTTCAAAGCACTGATGAAAGTAATGTCTCATTCTGACCACTCGGGGGAGCTATTCCATGTATTTTCACAGTGCAGGGTTTCCTTGGCTGCTGAGCGTCAGGAAACGCAAATTACAGAAGACTAGCTGGACAGACTAATAAAATATTTAACCATAGCTATACTTAATGATTCATCAATTGAGATGGCGAGATTGTGTTGACTTTGTGCGGGTTTTCCGGTTGGCGTGCGTGCGTGCGTACTCACTGTCTGAGGAGCTGCCTTCCTTGTTTCCACGACAGCTGATTGTTGAGTTGGCCGGGCCCCTCGTTCTCATTGGCCTCGTCTGGGGAAGGATCAATGATGGATTGATTAAGGAAGACGCAAATCACAACGCGGGCACTCCCCAAAGATACACACAGTCGCTGGCATTCAGCTCCACAAACAGCAGCAGCACATTCCTGCATGGACGAGGGCAACCCAGGCAACCGCAAACTTTCGGCCTGCCCGAGGCCTCGCTGGGTCTGCGGAAGTTGTCATTTACTCAAAAGAGGGTGGGGGGGGGGGGGGGGGGGGTGTAGAGCGTAACGCTTTCTGCAAACACAGAGCGAACCAACCCTAACACTCATCGCTTTTCAAAGACTAGGTCTGACACTCGACGCTATTAAAAGACTGACGAAACCAAACGAGGGACTCAGATGATCGACCAGGTCCCCCCTCCATCGAGGTTGCCGATAGCGTACAACCGGGCAAACAACGTTACCGTCGGCATGGTACTGTGGCTTTAACTCCAGCCTGATACCTGACCGACACGGTCCAATACGTGACCGACAACAATGGGGAATCGGAGCACTCGTTGATATTACACATTCAACGCAGTCAGCACTCTGGCTGCTGCTGCTGAGGGCCTGGGCCATGCCTACAGTATATGCAGAGACTGTGTGTGTGGGGGGGTCTATGTGTGTTTGTGAATAGGTGTGTGTGTGTGTGTGTGTGTGTGTGTGTGTGTGTGTGTGTGTGTGTGTGTGTGTGTGTGTGTGTGTGTGTGTGGGGGGGGGGGGGGGTCTATGTGTGTGTGTGTGGGTCTATATGTGTGTGTGTGTGTGTGTGTGTGTGTGAATAGGTGTGTGTGTGTATAGGTGTGTGTGTGTGTGTGTGTGATTGAATAGGTGTGTGTGTGTGTTTGTGAGTGACTGTGTGTTTGTGTGTGTCTGTGTATAGGTGTCTGAGTGTGTGTGCGCGCGTGACTGTGTGTGTGTGGTGTTAATAGGATGGAGATTGGATGGGGTACTCTGTGCGGCAGGAGGCTGAGGGTGGGAGTCGGCAGGGGAAGAGGCTGGAGGTTGCCTCAAAACTGGGTCATGGCTTATTTGAGGCGGGGCGGGGGGGCAGGGGGGATGTGTGGGTGGCAAAGCAGGCAGGTGTGCCGCTCTACGTGTTAAAAACACCTCCCTCTCCCCTGCTGACACGTCTCCCCGTCTCATCAACACTTTGGGGGGGCTACGACCCTCCCGCCCCCATCCCGAGCCGTCCTCATGAATAGAGACGAGGCGGAGCGGACCCAGCGCAAACAAACAGTTTATCGTGTGTGTGGGGAGACAAGCAGGTTTACACCGTCCACGTTGTCAACAGTCAAGCGGATTGGATCAGACGTTAGCCGCGGGGTTCCAGGTACCACCGGGGGGGGGGGGGGGGGGGGGGCTAGAGTCTTATTTTTATTTTATTGTCCGAGTGGTTCCGTTGTAGATGAACAGCAGTTCCCAGCGAGACAAGCGGGCAGACCGTGCCATCTCTGGCATACGCTGGTGAATCGCTCTCCACCAATGGCGGGGTCTGTCGTTCGTTCAGTTGGCCGCCGCACCAAATCGAGGGACTCCAGAGAACGAACACAACCAACCATTTGCCCACCGACAGATGGTGGAAAGCCTGCTTGATTGGCGGAGGAATTTAAAGTATTGCGATACTTGTAGCGTACTCTGGACTGTTGCACCCAGTAGGCTGATGTGTCCGTCATACTGGGTGGACACGCCCACTTGTGATGTCACTAATTCACAGGGAAGGGCACATTTTGAAACGCACTCAGACCTGGTGGTAAAATAGGGGCCTTTTAACATGTGGTGTTGAGGACTACTGGGTAACACTTGACTCTGGACTACTTTTTGTTAGACCTTTGTTCCAGTTTGTGTACTATCTAGTTGCATACAAAACTGTTAAATTCAGGGTCTATACCAGAGCTATACTCCTCTGCTCCATTACGAATACAATGAGGGCTTGTCAGACAAACACACACCCAACCCTTGCCCAACTTAAGCAAACATTCAGCGAGAACCGTTCTTAGAATACCTTCAAGGTAGGAACACAGTTGTGATCAAACCACAGAGAACAGGGTTCAACGTCTGACGTGTGTGCGTGTGCATGTGCCTCTTACCAGAGTCATAGGTTGGCGCCTTCATGTCACCTTGGTTCAGCTCCGTCCCATACTTTAACTTGTGGTATTTCGCCCTGAGGGAGAGGAGTGAGCAAGAGAGATAAGAGACAGGAGAGAGAATGTTTCATTAAATGGTGTCATTTGAGGCTGTGAAGAGCTAAGACACAAGATATGATACAAAGAATGCACTTGGAACCATCATGTTCGCGCTAACACACTATTACTCACAGAAGGTTGCTGTGTTGGTATTCAACACTACCCATCTTGGGACATCTAGTTTAACTGCAGCTATTCATCTGATGAGAGCTGCGTACAGAGGCCTTTGTAGCACTACACAAACCCCAGTAGTACCTTCTTTAGTACCATTTCTGACAGACTTGATCCTAGCCCCTTAGACTTGAAGGCAAGTCCGAGAGTTAAACACAGTGCCGTCAAACGGAAAGAACAACGCAAATTAAGAAAAATCGGAAGATGTAAACAGAGTAAACGCTAAGCATTAACAGCCAGTTCGGATCAAATTCACTCAGAAGCACTCGAAGACATGACCTGTTGCTATGCAACTGGAGCAAGCAGGGGTCACTCAAGCGGGAGGTGTTTCTTCAGGGGCGGGGCCTGAGCGCATCGGAGGAGAAAGGGGGTACATTCCATGCATCGCGCTGCGATAGACACTGGGGTTCCCAAGGAGGAAGTGGTGGGGAGCGTGAGGAGAGGGACGCACGAACAGACAACCACCACGGGTCGGACAGCTGATCTCGCCACGTTATCGTGGGAACGACTTCAACTCTTCACCTTACTCACTGTGGTCATAGGAGAGCACAGCAATGCTACGGGGTTGATACTGCGTTCTGGTTTCCTGACTCTGCGCTTTCAAAGGTTACACATAACCAAACTGATCTGATACATTTCAACTCCTGTATTTAACCACAGGCTAAAACTTTGGTATCAGTGTGAAATATTAGAAATTATATAATAGAAATGAAAGCTTAAGATTCCTGTGATCAACAAATGAAAACGACAACAATGGAGTTGGATGGCTAAAGCAAAAATTGTTGATGTGACACTTACATTTAATTACACTACCGTCCTGTATACTTTCACCATAGAAAATGGTGACATAACAAGCATAGCAGTGTCATGTGCGGCACTCAAATTACTGGGGGGAATGGTGTACCTTGCAGCATGTAATTTAGTGCCAGTAAATTCTGTGAGTACCCCTGCGAGCTGTCTTTACTGTTTGTAGTACCCACAGCATAACAAAAGGTAAGGTCAGGTCACCTGACCTTACTTTACACCACATTAGTCATGTGGTGAGGAACACACCTGTGTTTGGGCGTGTGATACCTTATAGACCTCATAATCCCCTTATAGTGTTGTGCATCAGTGCAATGCCGTTACAAGCCTTCCTATCGCCGTTTCCCCCCCCCCACTGTTAAAGCCTCTCTCTCTCTCTCTCTCATAACAAAGGGGGAAGATGAAAGAGAAGACGCAGTGACATCATCTCTGTGTCCCTGCTCCGGGGTTCAGCCGTGCGATGTGTAGCGCAGACAGGAAATGAGAATGTGCCACGCTCACGCAGCTGCTCCGGGGACCAGGTTCCGAGTGGTCTGGAGAGAGAGGCTTGTGAGCAGGGAGGAGGAAAACGCTAAACTAACAAGAAGAAGAAGAAAGAAAAACGGTTATATGGGGGGAAAAGCCGGCTGCGGCGTCGACCTTGATCGCTGTTCTCGTAGTAAACATTTTTTTAACCAGCACGGCTTTCTATCCCCTGCACTTCATCCACGAGGACAATGCAGAGTCATCAGAACAGGCAGACTCCTCTGCAGACACATGACACCAGCAACAGCTTCTGGGAATCCCTGTGCGGCCGATGCTGCGTTGCCACGCCAACTGACCATGTCCGCGACCAAACCAACAGCCAGCCTCTTCGATTGATCAAATGAAAAGGCGCATGCAGCCTCTAAACGGATACAACGGCAGTGTACAAACAGAGTGTTCTAGGCAGGAGATGGGCGGTGTGTGTGGTGGAGGCTTATAGTGCCGTTTAGCTCAGCTGATTACACCACTACGGCCCGTGTCCACAGAGCGTGATGTGCTGGGATGCAGCGCATGTGCGCTGAAAGAAAAAAAAAAACACAGCTGCATCCCTGTGCTTTGTTTACGGTTTCTATGACAACTAGCCATGTGAGCCCCGTAGCCGCTAGCTCAAAGGCGGTGACTTGTTCTTACGCACGCGTGGGGGACTAATTGTATGCAGACACAAACATCACAGTTTTGATTAGTGAAAGCAACTGACTGTAGGGGCTTACATTAATATGCAACAGAATCACTTCCGAAATTAAATGTTTGCTTGACCGTAGGCATAATCTTTGATTGGGTGAAGGGACGAAGCAACCGTGACGAATGGGGAAAACACTCTGGGGAAAAGGGGAGCTTTCTGTCTGTCACACGCCCTCTCCTCATTGGACAACACTGAAGACTGACGGAGGCGCTCAGAGCTAGACGTCACGTGGACAGGGGCCCTCTGAATCCCGCTGTGCAGCGCGTATTTCTTCCATGCTTCAAATATACCATTCACCAATTTTCGTGCGTGTGTGTGTGTGTGTGTGTGTGTGTGTGTGTGGGGGGGGGGGGGGGGGGGGGGGGGGGGGGGGAGGGGGGGTACCCACCGCTCCTGCTTCAGGGCAAACTCCAGCATCTTGATCCGCCTCACCAGGTCCTTCTTCAGGTTCTCCTGGCCCTTCCTCTCCCCCTGCAGGAAGGCGATCTGGGCCTGCCAACACAGAAACATCACGTCTTATAGCAGCGCTGCTGCATACGGTCTGGGGGAGCGCGAGATAACCGGCTCCTAAGCCGGTGCAGAGCAGACAGCGTTTGTGCATCTTGAGGGGTTTGCTGGCTGGCTAGGTGAAGATAACTTGTCTGCGTCAGGCCTCTGAAGGAATGAAGGGGTAGGGGGTATCAAACTGGAATAGGAGTTTAGCAAATCAATATGCAGCGTGAGGATGAGAAAAATGTTTTTTTTAAAGTCTGCAGGCTTCTATTTTAAGCGGAATTCTCCCCCACACACACCTACCCGTATAGCATGTTAGTGTATATCTACATTCTCATTTCCACATTCCCTCTTCAGTAACAACAGCAGGTCTTGAGTCATCGTTACAACACACACTGTGGTAGAAGTCGTCCAGTCGTCCAACGGTTAGAGGCACGTACCACATCATGTTATGCAAGTGCTTTTACTACATAGTTAAGGAGAGTAACCTTTTAAGCAGAACTATGCAAAGACACCACGGTTCTTCGTTTGATTGTCCCTCCCTCTCTCGTCTACTCATTTCTGACTCATGCAAATCCTTTTAGATCCAGATTTTATTTCCCCTCCTCTCAGTGAGCAAAACCTTTAACCTTAAACTTAAGCCTTCTTTATGACTTCTTACATTTCACGCAATTTGAAATAACATATCGTCAAATGCTGTTTCATTAATTGCACAAATTAATAACACAGCATCAACAAGGCGAAAGCCGCCAAATGACTTGCAAGCTGTCATCTGCGTTCATGGGGAGACAAAAACCCTTATTCGTACCATATGCAATACTTTTGCACAATAATATGATTCCCGTACTTAATCTTGCACACTTGGCACTTTCTCTGTATCCGAATAGTTCTCCTACCAATGCCATCTGTCTTGTATCTGTTATTGTTTTTTTTCTTTGTATAATTCGAGTTACATTAGTATCTGCAAAGTCTGTGTGTACCATGCATCATGCCCTGCTGAACTAAACTCAACTGTGGTGGATATGCTGGTTCATGGAGGCTGTAAACATCATTTCCGGTCATTCTGCATTGCCGTGTTGTCACTACAGCACAATAACTAAGCCAGACAATGAGAGCAGTGTTGGGTAGTGGAGCCATCCCCGGGCTGCTACTGCCCCAGGAGGCACAGAGCTCGCTGTTAGAGCTAATGAGGATTATGGCCAGTCTCATTTAATCTATTGACTTTAAGCATACAAATCAAGGGTTCCCAAGTGATGCCTTGGATTCAACCTCTTTATTTTTTATTATTATTTTTTTTAAAAATCCAATCTCAGTGAAATAATTGCTTTCCGCACTGCATGAGGTTATGGTAGTGGGCGAGCCCCTCTGAACAGAGTCATGATAGCAACTAAAAACGACCTTCATTTAACAAACCAAATTAAATAATATAAAGATCTAGAGCCGGATAGCATAGAACTGCGCTGTAAATCCGACCAAACAACCCCAACGCACAATGATTCAGTTAAGTGCTTTGTCATACAAGATGCTGACCCTAACCGCAATATCTCCAGCCTCTAACTCATGGATTCATACCAATTACATTTCTAAATCATGTTTACCATGCAGTCTGCAGAGGAAGGCAGCACGCTGCAATGTCATATTCAAAATGGTTTCGATGAGTAGGTGATCAATACCAGATAAAAACAGGCAGCTCGAGATGGAGAGATATGTAATACACTGCATATGAATAACAAACAGTGTTATCTAACGTGTTATACAACATAGTGAACACAAGTATGCAACTTCCTATGTTAGAAAAAGCACACATCCGATCTCTCTCCATTGATAAAAAACAACCAGCTGACTGGATGGAGGGCTTTCCATAATATACCAGGAGAATGCTTAGACGGTGAATACTACTGCGTACTACTGAAGGCGGACTGCAGGGACAATGCCTACAGGCAGATATGGGGCAGACACCTACACATACAGCACACAAGGAAATATGTCACTGTTTTGGAGAGGCCAGAATGTGTGCTGGCCCAAAATATCACAATGACTAAAATGGCTCCCATCCAAGAATGAGTGCGACCGTTCCAGAAAGGTGCCAATTAGGCTAATAGCTTCTTTAGCAGCGAACTTGTGAGGGAATAAAAAGGTGACTGCCTGTTTATCTGATGTCTGCCATGCCAAGTCCCTCAAACTTGGCTAGCTGCTGAAGGTCCTTTAATCAAGACTTAGATACAATGCTAAATCGCTTTGTTGTTCTTCCTGATAGAGATGTTCTGATACTATTTTTGCCTTCCCGATACCGATTTCTGAATGTATCGGCTGATACCGAGTATATACCGATACAGCATCTAGCATTGTAACTACTAATAACACTTGTTCTTAGTGAACGGTTCTCTTATGATTTATGATTTATTTCAGAACTAGATCATTTACATTTATAATTATAATAATACATTTGCATTCTTGATGTTACATGTCCATGCATCCATGTTTTTCCGACATGGTAGCCCGAGGCACATAGGTCGGAGATGACGCGTTTCCCATGTCCGACTTTACACCTCCACTCCGACCATAAAAAGAACGCAGCATAACACTGCACGTGTTTGTGATATTCTTTGTGAAGAGTCGAGGAATTTCCAATACTGGTATTGATATCGGAACAACTCTACTTTTGACTGTGGTACCTGGATCACAACAGAGTGACACCATCATGCAACCCACTGAAGCATGTCGCTGCAGATCTGCTCTGATGGGACGGGAGATAGCCGCCGCTGACTTCCTCGTCCGGGGACACACCGTCCCCAGGGGCCCCACCGTCCCCAGGGGCCCCACCGTCCCCAGGGGCCCCACCGTCCCCAGGGGCCCCAGGCACCCCGCGCTGCCAGGGACGGAGAAGGGAGTCGCTGTGTGAGTATCTGGCGCGGCCTCTCCCGGCCATCAAACATTAACGTTGGAAGGAATGCAGTGAAAGTGAGTGGAGGAGGCCGTGGACGACACACAGGAAGCATTTGATTCCAGGGCCTCACACTGACCGCATTATTGGCCCGGGTGGATAAGGGCTTCTTAGTGTGTCCCAGAGCGGCTGGTAGAATTGGTCGTCCATGGAGGGAGGCTGGGCCTTTTCAGACACAGGAAGGGGAAGACGGAGGAACTGGCCTGATATACTGGGGAGGGACGTCAACACAGGCGGCCAGCCAAACGCCGGTCAAATTCGTCTCTGCCTGTGTCGGTCGCTTGTCGCAACAGTTTTTCCAATTTATGATTGAAAACCAATGACACCTTGAGATATGTGCCATTATGAGCCACGATGTTGCAACTATATTAACGTCGATTTGTTGTCGACATCCGCTTTAAAAAGAATCATAAGGAATGGTAAGGACAGAAACAATGGAGTCTGGTGGGAAAACAATATTAAATGTTGTCAAAAAAATCTAAAATATGGGTTGAACCTCTCCCTTTTTAGAAGTGTGAGGTTCATTTTACGCTGGATAATGTAATACAATATGCTAAGAGACAGGTAGGCATTTAAATAACAGCTAGATAGAATCAAGAAATATTGGATATTTGTAGCCGTTCCTGCACTGGCGAGACATGGATATGGTACAGATATCATCAAGACCACCCCAGAATGAGGACTGTGAGTACATGTATGGACTGCAAAACATCAGCGTCAATTATTTTCAAAAAGAGGTTATTAAAGGTTGGGATATGTGCATTCCAGACATGTTTTCGTCCAGACTAGTTCTGCGTCATGGCCAAAGACACAATGAGGCCCTTTAATCCACACACAGCCAACGCTGTGTGAAGACCAGTGCATCTCGCCACCACAGGGAGACTTCAACTTGAACAAAAATATATAGAAGTCCACTTGGGAGCGCGATGTGCTTACAAACAAAATGGAGCCCAGAACAAGAACTACTTGACAAACACACAGACCTGACTTCAGTTTCCCAGAATCAAACAACAACCAGCCCAACGACAACCTGGGAAACACCCTAATATTTGCAACAAAACCAAACTCACTTTCAATTAAAACAGGGAACTGCTCAATCAGTTACAAAAGCCAAGAAATCCAAGATGGCCAACCTGATAACAAGCCAAGTACATTCCATGAATTCCTTTACACTAGTACCAAGAGACAAGTATAGAAAAATACACAGCCAAAGGCAGAGAGGGTGCTATGGAAAGTGACTAGTGTATGGCTCCCACAAATCTGTCTTTCCTATGTGCAGAGAGAAACCTTTAAAAAACACATAGCAGGCACCATCGCATAGCTTTTAAAATAAACCAACACTCAAATAACTATGAATAATTAACAAAAATTCAAGAACCGTATATGCATTTCCAACAACCACAGTCGTCCCTTTTAAAATAGACCCAAGAAGGTGAGGATAAAAGGCTAAAGTTTAGACATGCAAAACAAGAAACGTTGTTATGTTGCCACACAGGTATATCAGAGCAGGTCTATTTATATCGATGCCAGAATATGTTCAAGTGATGTTGGAAACTCAAAGGCAGGAGAGCATAAAGATTAGCTTGAAATGTGGAATTAAGTTGATTTTAAACAAGTCTTCAGGTCCATAATGTAAAATAAAAAGATTTAATCCATCTTATTAAATGGGCCTACATTATTGGCAGTAGTTTAATGATCATGTTGATCTTAAAACACACCCATAAGCCAGGAGTGTAGTTTTCCCCTTTGTCCATTACATCGAGTCAATTGTATTCAACAAGCTGATTGTATTTTCCACAAGACTAGCAGAGAGCATCATGAGGGTGGTAGGGCAAGGGCACCGACCTGTGAGATTGCATTCTAATACAGGGCCTTTACTTCGGACAAATAAGTTCCGGCCGGGGACAAACACACACAGAACAGGCCGACCACAGCTGGAGCCCGATTAAGATAAGTCAATCCTGCTCAAGAAGACACAGCCGACTGACTCAAGCAGCACACTTTCAAGGAGGATTATTCTAATCACCAGCGAGGTCAAGGTGAGGCCGGGGTATGGTTCACGCAATCAAAAAATATTTCAGATCTCGCTTGGTAAGGAATGACCCAGGCTGCCCCCCATCACTTTGCTCCAGAGATAAAAAAGGTAAAGATATTGCTGTGTGTGTGTAGTGCGAAAGGTCCCACTTCACAGCCCCATGCTGGCTTAACCGACCGTTCCCCTCCTCCCGTTAAAGTCTGGGGGTGTACCCGGGAGTGTGCCGCCTTCATCCGGATCTACATCTTGCAGTGTGCCGTTACATTGACTGCACCAGGTTGACACTGCAGTGTTACCCTGCGGTAGGTGCAGACAGAGACATTCAATGACCATGTGTGGGAGGATGCTGCTGCTGCTGGCACCTATGTTGCGACATTGATAATACATTTAGAGCACTTGCCCCCTCGAACGGGACTCAGGCCAGTCACCTCCATGTTTCTCCCTGACAAATGGGCTGGTTGATTTTTCGGCCATGCCACGAAATGCATTCACGTGATATTCCGGAGGTAAATGACAAACGGCAACCAGCGTTGTTACCGCAAATATCATGACGAAGTCTCCCAGAACTGGGAGGCAGTTTCAAGAAAGCGCTAGAGCAGAGAAAATAAATCATGGCACAATCAAAATCGGCAAATGAATAAATGAATGAAGTAACGAGTGTGGCCGTTTAGCTCTGTGGGTATTATTAAAGGCTTGTTGAGTAGCAGTATCAACAACTGATATGATAATAATAAGATATTATCATCAGTACAACAGCAGAGCGGTTTGGGAAAGCCTCTAGTTGTGGTGAATGGTGGCAAGTACAGTGCTCACTCCCAGCAGATGACGAACCAGGCAGTTTGAACTGGTATTTACAACTCCTCGACAGATCGGAGGACCCCGATTTAGGAGGACTCAGATTTACTGTAAGACCGGGGGAGGGAAGCGCTCTCACACACACACACACACGACAGCTGTTCCTCCCACCTACGTAGACAGACCGAGCCTGCCAGTGTGAATGGAGGAAGGACAGAGGATTTAACAAGCTGACCGGGTCAAGCCATATGACCAGGGTGAAAGGCCCTTGTGTGGCTCCAAAAGGACTGAACTAGATAGTGACTCACACTTCTTATTAAAAAACCCCACCATTGTATTCTGCCAATTAAATTCTTTAAAAAGCTAATTTTGGTGTCCTAGGGATTTGATCGAAATTGAATTAGTCCTCGTTTGGATGCTAGAGACAAATAGTTAAATAAGTGTAGGGAACAGAGATGAAAAAACTGGAGGTTATGTTTAACTGGGCCTGCGTGCTGTTGCACTGGTCCAGTCTAAACCGAGCCCAGTTGAGCAGGCAAGCAAAAATAACTACAGCTTCGGGGAGGAGGCGGCGTCGAGGAACGACAGTGGCACCCATTTGGACTGCTTCCAACAGCACGCCATGTGTGTTAGGCTCAGTGTCCTTCCTCTTGTTGATCCACTACCAGACTCTCCCTCTGCCTTTACCATTAGTGAAAAGCCAAAGTGTCCAACCATGTCCAGGCCTTCTAGAAAAAGTATAAAAAACATAAAATGTGACACAAATCTTCAGACATTTAACACACCACAATAAAAAAGGGTTTTAAACAACAATTAGTAAAATATATAAATACGTCTCTCTTTTTAGTTAAGGAGTAAAAGAGCCACACGACCCTGCCCACTTTTCACTCCTAAACTCACTTACGGCCACCTTACACCCGGAGTGACCTTTGCCCTTCACCGGGCGTCGGATCATGAATGCTGACTAGATACCTTTGGCAAGGAAACACGGCCGTTGGGCAGGGATTTCCCCGTGACGGGAGGGGGCTGACAGGGCGGACTGGGTGGCTTCTTGGCTGCGTAACCGGAGCCCACTTCACCGGCCCCCTGCCAGAGAGAATCTCAGAAGCTAATCTCGGTTTTGACGCCCAGAGCACAAAGCCATGTGGGTGTCTGCAACAAAGGAGATCCTAGAGAAATCCTGAACATTCAATTTCGGTGCCCACTTGACTCTGAATTCAGGCAACACAGCCAAGACCCAAGAGACCCACTCAAGCCTCCTGATGTCAAAACTGAGGCATCTTTCGAAGCCAATATAACCAGGATAAAAACAAGGCAAATCATCTCCGGTTAGCGGGTCCTTTAATTGATCTATCAATGACCACTGGACTAGGAGTAAACAGGGGAGAGAGCAGCATGTGTGTTGGAGGCAGCCAGCACAGCACTATATTGAACAGACATATAGGCGTGCTTCAATAGAGAGGAGTGGCTGCAGCATGACCTAACAAGCTGGCCTGACTGCATTCCAGGCAAGCCCAGGGATTGGCTTCACTGACTTAGGCTGAACAGTTTCAAAGGCAAAAGGTAGCGTCCTCAAGCGGGTACACATTGTTTTGGCTTTTATATGTTGATAACGTCATTGTGTCAAAGCCGTTATGATTGCGAAGTGAAATAAAGACAGCTACATGTGTGTGAGTCTATGCTGACGAATACAAACACATTGACCGCATTTATTATTTATTGAAGAACAATTACGCCTACCTCTTTTGAACATGTTTCTATTATTTAGGGTTACTCTACTGTTATGCAAGAAGTCAGCATCAACGAGGAGCAGACTTATTTTTCATAATCAGATACTCTTGCACATTTATACTAACAATGAATAGTGCAACATTTACATAAAAACATGGGGATGAACGGCAGGCAAATTCAGGGAAATACCAATGTGTCTTTTCCCATGAACATAATTACAAAGGCTTTGCATAGTATGACTGTGTGTACACACTTGCACAGACAAAGGGATAAGCCCTAAAATGAGTCATAGGTGACATGCAGTGGTCATCTTACAGTGGCACAGTAGAAGAAAAGAGGAGCAGAAAGAAGAAAGCCAGAGCGCATAACAACCATTCCACCACAAACCACCCATGAGGTCGCTAAGAAGCCTTAGTGTTTCTCCTCCGATAAGCTCGCTAACCGACGACGGGCAGGAAACATAACCTCACACGCCAATCAGAGGAGAGCTGCATTACGTAGATGACTCACGTGCCAAACTAACCGGATCAGCCTTTGATATCATCCGTTTCAAGACACAATAGATCAGCCCTTCTTTCCTCCCATCTTGGTTAGCCAGGGCCAAGTATCAAGGAAGCGCCCTGCAAGGCTGTCTCCACTGTCCCTTCATGTTCTCATCCCACCCCACCGCCCATGGGCTATCACTTCTACACAACCAAACAGAACTGTTTCACTTACCGCAAAAGGGGAACGTTTTGATGAGATGGGATTAAGATACATTCTCACCGATATCTGGCTTCATTACAGTGTAAATACACAGGGTCAATATTGTGTTCATGAAGCTTACATCGTTGCTTTGAAGAGATGGAAGTCTTACAGTGATTTACAGGCACAATAAATATTTTCAATGTTCACACAAAGTCTCAAAGTGCTCATTGACTGCTATAAACACAATTGAATCTAACAGAGTGGAGTACCAATGTGAAGCTGATGGGACGAGCGGATTGTACGAATGGGTCAATGTAGTGGGTCAACTAGGCATGTGAACGATCATTGAACAGACCCCAAACCTAATAGTGCCCCCAGGCCAATAGGCAAAGTTGTTTTGGTCTAAATAGGCCTGCTGCTTCCACTAAATAGGAATAGGTTTGTACCCACCAGAGAAGGAAGACAAAAGATCAAACATAGACGTTTTATACATTAGGAATGACATATCTTTTAACAAGAAATTGTTAATATACTCCATCAAACTGGATTACTGTTAGGATGATATTGGCTGAAAGGTTGGGTCATTTAGAGTAGACTATACGCATGTTACATGCTGGACTGACGACGTATTGCTATAATCTGAAATGGTGTTGTTGATGTAACGCTTTGGAGGCAGAGACACACAAACGGGACATTTGGTTCACACGCATTACCACAGGCCATCATTACTCAACCATGAACACTCACAGTGTGGCGTTTGCTTTTAAATACGTGAATGACACGGGTGCAGAACGTCACGACACAATAGTAAGAAGTAACACAACCACATTTTTTACACTAGTTGTAATGTCAAGCTGCGATTGAAGGTTTCACGAAAGGTTGTGAGTTCCCCGTCCTCAAAGTATTCGGAAATGCATAATTTCTACTCGGCTTGGCGGCTGTCTCAGCGCTTGGTGCTAACTAGCCGGTTAGCTGCCTCAGAGGAATGCTATGCTTAAAGCTCAGGTAAGGCAGGGGGCGCTGCGGCTGCCCCTGCTAGCCTAGCTGCGGCAGCTAAATAGCTTAGCCGTTAGCCAGTTAGCTGCTTCGGGAGAATGCTATGCTAACAGCGTAGGTAACGCTGCAGCTGACCTGCTAGCCTGTTAGCTGCGGCGGCTAACTAGCTCACCCGTTAGCTGCTTAAGAGGAAAGCTATGCTAACAGCTCAGGTAGGACAGGGGGCGCTGAAGCTGCCCTGCTAGTCCGTTAGCCGCGGCGGCTAGCAAGCTAACTCCGCTAGCTCCCACAATCAGACCAACACATAGCGTGACACCGCCACGGACGCGTAGTAATACAACTACGGTATTTACAGTCGAAGCCCCGGACATAGCCCGCACACTTAGCACTCCTCTCACCTGTAATTCGGCCCGCTCCACCTCCCATTGTGCCCTCTCCACCTCGAAACGGGCCCATTCGTGCTGCAGGAAGTGCAAGATCCCCGGGATACTGTACTGAGCCCGGGCCGCCTCCCCAGCGTCGCCATCAGGCAGCGGTCCCTTACCACCACCGGGTAGAATAGGGTTGTTATTGTTGTTGAAGAACACGCCGGGCCCTGCCTGTTCGTCCATGGCCGGGCTCGGTGAAAAACCCCTGTCTATTGTGTCGCCGGTATAAGGTACAAGATAATGAACGGAAAGGCAAAAAAAAAAACTATCGTCAACGCTCTCCGTCTCTCTGCTCCGGGGAATGAACTCACTTTCTGACAGCTAGCTGTCACTGGGTGACGTCAGCGGAGGAGAACACGCCCCTAACATGTAAGTCGGGTGCACTTGATTTGGCAGACCACAGCGCTCTGCGAGGAGGCTCTCACCCTGCATTATTCATCATCTGCAAACAATATGGAACAACAACCCATATATTAGAGTATCATATCGCCATGTAAGAAGGAAAAGGAGAGCAGTGCGCAGCGACTTTGACATTTAAAATAACTTCATGATCCGAAAGTGAGAAAGGATTATTAAGGGTCAAACAAGCTTTCATGTATTTGCAGGGAGTTTATTTATTTTCCTCACGATTAAATCATAAGCAGAGAAAAATGTGAATTATTTTAACTTTTTTTATCCAATTTAAATTAAAGACACTTACTGACGTTAATTGTAACTAGTATCTAACACGAGGCATGTGAATCGCATATGTACATCATTAATTGGATTTCATAACTTCAAGTACACAGAACAAGTGAAAGTGTCAAACATATCAGCTGGCCTCAGTCAGTGAACAATCTCGATTTAAAAGACAATGAACAAAAGAAAAATATTTAAAATGAAATTGTAACTGGACTGCCATTAAAATGTTAATTTATAACTATGTCTAACAATGGCTTGGTGACATTAAACTGCTGGGCATCCAGGAAAAAAATAAAACACAATCGTACTAAAGAAAAAATATTTGATTGTGTCCCTTTATGCATGTGCATTGTGTGAAAAAGTACATTCTAACAGAAATCTGTCAACATTCAGTCAGTAGACAGTAAACATTCAAATACCCTTTAATAATGGCAATCACATGAGAATACATTAATCAAAAGAGCCCACTTCAAGAGAAAGCGACGGTCAGAATGTAGCTTTACAATATACAAATAAACCGGATAGAGGCTTGTAATCGATATGGAAAATATACACCAGCCTAAAATAAAACGCACATTTCCAAACAAACAACACACACACACATACACACACAAAGACAAAAAGGCCATCTCCAGCGTGTCTAGAAGAAGCTGGTCTTCAGCTTGATGGTGGGCGCGGCCTGCACGGCGGGCTGGGCCAATCGGGCGGCCTCGCGGGCCTTGCTGCTGGCCTGGTTGGCCCTGATGGCCGACTCCAGCCGGGTCTTGAGCTCGGGCGCCGCCCCGATCACGGTCTTGAAGGCGGCGGGGTAGAGCGGGCCAATGCGCATCAGGTTCTGCAGGGCGAAGTCGTGCAGCGCGCTGGAGGCCGGCGCCGCCTGGGCCATGGTGTTCTCGTCCAGCAGGTAGGAGATCAGGGTCGGGACCAGCAGGGCCAGCAGCTGGACCCCTGGGGGGGGGCGGGGATGGAGAGAGGGCCGTTCGGTCTACTGTGCATTCGTTCGTTCGTTCGGTCAAGCCCTGGCTGTCTGACGTTTACATTTTGAAATCAATGTTTGAAATTGTATTGAAGTTCTGTTTGTTTAAACAAATTTGACACACAGATTGTCAATATATGCATACAGACTAGTAATGTACACAGAGATTGTCAATCAGTTCACGCGCGGATTGGCCATGTATTTGCACAGATGACAAAAACGTACACACAGCTTTCAAATGCCCTTCTGTTCAAACAAATAACGGAGAGAAATGGACAACCCTGTATAAATAATATAATATCTGTTGTGAATGGCCCCACATACCCCTGTGTAACTCGCTATAATAACACGCTTATTTCACAAATGTTACAAAGGTTCACTGAGCCACTTGATCATCGTGATGATCACATGATCTGTCAATAAATTATAAGCGTAACAACCACAACAACAACAACAACTCAAAGCTTTGAAATAGAATTTTTCCGATGCCGATACCAGCATCGGGAATTCTTTCATCCTCCGTTCAAGCTACCAAGTCAGAAAAACATAGATGCTCACGCTTCACTACAAGAATGCAAATGTGCTATTTTGAATATAGATTATAAATGTAAATTGTCGACAGACAGTGAACCGACTATACATTGCAGTCGTCGTAAGAGAACCCTTCAATAAGAACAAGTGCTATTAGTAGTTACAACGGTAGACGCTGTATCGGTATAAAATTACAATAACAATTAGGGCATTTAGCAGACGCTTTTATCCAAAGCGACTTACATCGGTTAATATACACATTGACACACCAACGGCAGAGTCAACCATGCAAGGCGGCAGCCAGCTCGTCAGGAGCAGTTAGGGTTAAGTGTCTTGCTCAGGGACACATCAACAATCAGGTAGGAGGGGCTGGGGATCGAACTAGCGACCTTTCGGTTACAAGGCAACTGCTCTACCTCCTGAGCTAAGCCGACCCGATATGCTGCACGCTCGGCATCGGCCGAGACTCAAGTTCAGGAATCGGAATCGCGGAGGTAATAATCTCTACTTTAAAAGGAGGCGACTGTGACCCACTTACGGTTCTGCTCCTCCCCCATGCCCACCAGGTTCTCAAGCACCCTGACGCCCTCCTGGACGGCCTGCAGTTCCCCGGCGGAGCCCGGCCGGCTGCGCTCCACCGCCTTCAGCTTCTCCACCATCGGGGGCGCCAGGGCGTGGATGTAGGGGGTGGCCAGTGCCCGGCTGGGGTGCTGGAACACCGACAGCAACAGCTGGTAACACCGCGTCTGGACCTGTCCCGGTAATACACAGACACAGACCGACACACACACGGGATTATTATGGGTCAAACAAGCGTTCATTCTTCTTATTTCTTCACGATTAAATCATAAGCAGAGAAAAATGTGAATTATTTTAAATTTTGTTATCCAATTAAAATCAAAGACACTTACTGACGTTAATTGTAACTAGTATCTAACACGAGGCAAGTGAATCGCATTTGTACATCATTAATTGGATTTCATAACTTCAAGTACACAGAACAAGTGAAAGTGTCAAACATATCAGCTGGCCTCATTCAGTGAACAACCTCGATTTAAAAGACAATGAACAAAATATTTAAAATGAAATTGTAACTGGACTGCCATTAAAATGTTAATTTATAACTATGCCTAACAATGGCTTGGTGGCATTTAACTGCTGGGCATCGACACACAAAATAAATTGAGTCAGGTGTGGAGATCATTGCCAATGATCTCCACACCTTCCCCCACGGATGCCGGGGGGGGGGGGGGGGGGGGGGGGGGGGGGGCGGTCCCTCACCATGGGGTCGCTGGAGTTCAGGGCGTTCTTGAAGCGGTCGATGCAGCCCTTCTGCAGGACGGTAACTCCCACCAGCTCGCTGCTGGCGGACAGCAGGAAGAGGGTGATGGCGGTCAACATGCTGACCTCGTCCATGTCGGGCCTGGAGTCATCTGAGGAACACACATGAACCAGAGCAGTCACTCTCATGTCAAGTGTAAAATAGCGCTGGTTATATTGTTTGATGCTTGAGATAAAAGCATCTTACTAAACCAGGAAGGAATACATCCTTAGCGTTGGCAGCCCCAGGATCAGTGGCATTCGCACCCCTAACCCTATCAGTGGGATTGCAAATGGTGAATGGACTGCATTTATCTAGCGCAATTTACAATAATACCTTACATTACCCTATTCATACACAAGTCACACACCGACGGCGGTGTCAACCATGCAAGGCGACAGCCAGCTCGTCGGGAGCTGTTAGGGTGTGGTGTCTTGCTGCAGGGACACCTCGACATTCAAATTAGCAACCTTCCTGTTACCAGCCAACCCGCTCTACCTCCAGAGCCACATGCCGCCTAGAATTGCCACATTCTACCGGCCGAGCCACACAGCGCCCTGGAGGTATGTCGCCGCGGTGTGCTGCTCTGCGTTCTCTACCCACCGGGCTGGGAGTACTCGAGCACGGAGGCCAGGCTGCTCCGGACGAGGCTGGTCCACTGGGTCTGGGTGCTGTCGGCCCGCGCCAGGGGGGAGGTGATGACGGTCTTGAGGCCCTGCAGGGCGGCGGACACGGGCACGGGCACCGAGAGGTCGGCGTTCTTCAGCGCCGTCTCCCGCAGCACGCCGGTGATGAGGAAGAGCGCGGTGGGCAGGATGGTCATGCTTCCTGAGAGCGAGAGCGAGAGCGAGAGAGAGAGAGAGAGAGAGAGAGAGAGAGAGAGAGATTACCGCTTCATAGCGAACAACATGTTGACTTGATGAAAACATTTGTGTCTCTTAATCGTTAACAATGCATATACAAGCTCTGCCACGTCCACACCCAAACAAACACAACAGGCTAGCCAGTCCAACAGCCTTCCAAGCATAGACTTTTGTCTGCCAAATCAAGTCTTGTCAGTACGACAATCTTGTATTTATGTTTTAGTTGTAGTGGTGTAGTGCGTGTGTGTGACTGTGTGTGTGTGTGTGTGACTGTGTGTGTGTGTGACTGTGTGTGTGTGTGTGTGTGTGTGTGTGTGTGTGTGTGTGTGTGTGTGTGTGTGTGTGTGTGTGTGTGTGTGTGTGTGTGTTGTGGAGCGTGCGTCTGTCGATCTGTGTGTCTGCGTGGGGTGTGGGTGTGTGCAGGCGAGGGGGCTTGTGTCTGCACGTGCGTTTCCAACTGTATGTGCGTGCGGGTGGCTCCGGGCCTCACCTGCCGGGGTGCAGAGCGAGGGCAGCTCAGCCAGGATGGACACGGTGTTGGCCACCAGGCAGGCGCTCTCTCCGGGCAGCCGCTGGGGCCTCAGGGCGGCGTGGCTGGGGGACTCCTTCACCCGCGTGTTGAGCTGGGGCAGGTGGCGCACCAGGATAAACACCAGCAGCTCCATGGCGGCAAACACCAGCGACTTGCCCGGCACCAGCTCCCCCGTCTCGCCCCCCTCTCCCAGGGCCGTGGGCGGGCCGTCCTTCTCCCCCTGATGCTCTTTGCCTGAAGAAGAGAAAGTAACACACTCTAGTGGAGCTCCATATAGAAACAATGTACAGGCACCCTTTAGTCTGCCAGAGGATGCTTTAGCAAAACATCCACTTATGTGGCTGCACAAACAAACACGTCTTTAACCTTTAACCTTTTTGTGTTCCTTTATGTCCTGTGTTTGTGTGTGTGTGTGTAACTGTGTGTAGGTGTGTGTAACTATGGGGAGCTCTTTGTAGCTCCACAGGTCGGTCTGTCTGTCTGTCTGGCGGCCTCTGACCCTGCTGGGTCCTCTGCTCTTGGAGGTGTTCCACGGCGGCCCTGATGGTCTCCTGGACCACGGCGGTGACCTGCAGCTGCACGGCGGGGGGGTCCCGGGTCAGCAGCAGGCGGTGGAGGACGTTGAGCAGCTCCACGGCCAGCAGCTGGGGAACACACGCAGGCACACGTCAATTGATACAGACCCAGAGTAGGGCCGGGCGATTGGTCGAATTTAGATCACGGTTTTGATTTTGACGTCAAACAATCACAAAATTAACATAATCGAGTTTTTTAATTTATTTTTAATTGTTTTAATTTATTTAATTTCATGTTTTATAGAAAGGGCAGAACAGCTGATACATATCTGTATATTATTTTAGATTGGAACTTTTTCTTTTTGACCATTTTGTGTATTTTTTTAAGGCGAAATTTCAAAGTTCTCAGTTACAACGTTTTTTTTGGGAGAGACATGCTGAATAAATACAACATGTTTTCAAACTCAAAAATAATCGTTCGAATAATCGTGATTTCAATGTTGACCGAAATAATGGTGATTATGATTTTTCCCATAATCGAGCAGCCCTAACCCGGAGTCTGTATTAATGACCCAGAGTCTGCCTTCGCCACAGGGCGGAAAGATCCAAAACTCGTGGCGGTTGTCAGGGTAGGAAGGCAGGTAAAGGGGGGGAACATTCGAGAAGGTGGGGAATAGAGGATGTAGGTGTGACCATATGCAATTATTTTGAGTAGTTGGCAACAATACGAGGGAGGTCCATTAAAACCCAATTAATTGATTAGAAGTTTAATTTTAAGTACCGGCACTTCGTAGTAATTGCTTGAGAGTGGAAAGAAACAACTTTTATTCTCCTTTCCGAAGATACATCCGTGAAGGTCCACCAGAATGACGTTCAGAGTACATTATGCCTCCGGAGGTC
This sequence comes from Pollachius pollachius, assembly GCF_949987615.1. Classification (NCBI taxonomy): domain Eukaryota; kingdom Metazoa; phylum Chordata; class Actinopteri; order Gadiformes; family Gadidae; genus Pollachius; species Pollachius pollachius. The sequence goes on from NC_136935.1 coordinate 5,761,277, forward strand.
GAATGTGTTTCAGAGCCCTACACTCTATAACTCTCATCCCCCCCTGGCCCAGCTCCAACGGGCCACTGGTAGCAAGCAACGCTTCTATAAGTGTAAAAACAGATTAACTGTGCAAATGTATATAGACCGCAAGAAGACTAAGCTCTTAGACTGTAAAATGATACATACTGTACTGTTCACGAAGCTGCAGGAAAAACCGAAGGAGTTTCACATAGCTCCGTCTCTAATGTGTTCTGCATGGCAATTATCTCTCCTTCTGAAAGCTGATATTTCCAGAGCTGCCCTTGACTGGTGTCCATGCATGCTGTAACACTCTGGACCCGGGCCCGTACCTGGTCCTCTGCGATGTGCGTCTTGGCGCACGGCGAGTCCAGCAGGGTGCACAGGCCCTGCAGGCACGACGTCACGTTCTCGATGGGCTCCTCGGCGCGTGGGAAGCAGAGGAACTCGATGCTGACGCCTGCGAGAGGAGACGAAACGGACAGCCGAGGGTCAGACACCAGAAGGACGTCTGGTTGTTAGGCGTGAATACATGATGAGCTTCAGCGCTATTCGTGCCGGCGTTGGAAATGTGTTCCGCTGGAGCCCGGCGTTGAAGCTCAACTCGGTGTTGACGCTTCTTGGGATTCTTTCGCCCCTTGAAGTCGCCCCCAAAGTTCAAACTGTTGCAACTTTGACCTGGTTGAAGGCTACCCGTCGAAGTGTGTCCAATCAGATTACCGCTTGTGGGACTTTCTGAAACAGAAACTGGACCTAAACGCCAACAGCATTCTTGATGCCTGATCCTAAATACAGAGTTTAGAGTTAAAAGCAGGGAAATCCTATATTATGAGAGCGAAAATCTATTCCCAGCAACAAAACTAGAGCCAGTGCATTGCTGGATGCTGATCTTGTGTTGAACGCTTTCGGGATGCATGCATGTATTTTTCGGATCGGTGATACGAATATATAAATGAACATCAACTTCATAAGGTTTGGTGTCAATGTAGAATCAAGATCCCTCCATAATCCTACAATTATGTGGAATGTGTGTTTCATTGAAATACCGAGAGGCACAAGGTTGATGAAGCTTCTGGTATCCATTCCGGAATGAACATCTCCACAGCTCTATTTTAAGATCAGATACCAGACATCAAAGCACGCCAGGACTCATCTACACCACAGTGTGTGTGTGCGTGTGCGTGTGCGTGTGTGTATTGTGTCTCTTTACCCAACATGAGATGCATTCTGTCCTTGACCAGGTCCTCGAAGCTCTTGGGGGCCACGGCGGAGGAGGCCCCCTTGGGGAAGAACCCAGGGGCCTTGGTGGGGTCGGGCGGGGGCTCGATGGGCTCCTGTCCGGCCCCGAAGCCCGTGCTCCTCAGCCAGAGGGCCACGGCGTGCAGCACAGGGGCCCAGGAGCCCCGGTAGTGGATGCGGGCTGTGTCGATGGTCTCTGGCGTGTAGAAGGCCCCGCCTGCAGCCACACACCCCAACAGCAGAGAGGCACCCGGTGGGGTTAGTAAATACAGGGTAAATGGACTGCATTTATATAATGCTTTCCTTACCAGTGGACACTCAAAGCGCTTTTATTTAACATTGCCTTACATTCACCTATTGATGCACACATTCACACACCAACGGCGGTGTCAACATTGCAAGACGACAGCCAGCTCGTTGGGAGCAGTCAGGGTGAGGTGTCTTGCTCAGGGACACCTCGACACTCCGAGCCAAGGATCGGAATAACAACCTGGTTAACAGCCAACCCGCTCTACCTCCTGAGCCACACGCTGCCCATTTAGTGATGGACTTCAAACGAACAAGGGTGTCTGATTATAATATGATCGTTCCCTTTGAGCCCGGCTCGTGTTTTTTGCATAATCAAAAAGCACAGGGTTGTGTAATTAGCTGTTGGGTTATTATTTGCACAGGTCAGTGCGTTCACATGCGGAATGAAGTAATTAGTGATTAAAGACTAGCGAGTGTAGGAGAGGGGGTGTTAAATGTACACTCGACTTGATTCACACCTTGGCATCTCTACCGCACTCTAAAATCGAATCAATAGCACAGTCAAAAGGGCAAGGCACTCCCGGAGTACACAGAGAGAACTGGACAACACGCTTTATGCAAATATGTAATGATGAAATGCGACGGACAGGGGGTATGGGAGCCTGGGATTCGTTGGGTGTGCGGTGCACGCCCTCGGGGGACGGAGGCGGTACCTTCAGGGGGCAGCTGGCTGGAGAACTCGGCGGGCAGCGTGAGCAGAGCGTAGTCCTGCAGCATGGCCAGCCACAGCCGGCTGAGGGAGGGCAGCTCGGGCTGCACCAGGCTGATCAGGCTGTCTGGGGGCAGCACGGCCCCGCCTAGGTCCTCCTCCTCCTCCTCGTCTTCCTCACCTCCGCCGCCACGCGCCGGCGGCTCTGGCTTGGACTCCGCCTCCTTCTTGATCTTCATGGCCACCACGTACACCTGGGGGGGGGGGGGGGTTAAGACATCCTGCAGGTAAGCTGGTGTCGGCATCAGAGATCGAACACAGCACTTTTTCGACTGGATGCCAAACAACATAACCGCTGCGCTATTGAGACTATAGTGTTGTGGAGGCATGTGTATCTTAAGTGTATGTGTGTGTGTGTGCCAGGTGTGTCTTTGCATGCCAAGTTTGTGTGTGTGTGTGTGTGTCTTTGTCTTTAAGTGTGTGTCTTTGTCTTTAAGTGTGTGTGTGTCTGCATGTGTGTGCCTGCCAGGTGCGTGTCTGCCCGTGCCTGCATGCGTGTACGTGCATACTTTAAACGGCTCTGTGTTGATGTGTATGTTTGTGCATGCATGTGTGCGTGCGTGCCAGTTGTTTATGTGCATGGAAGGTGTGTGTGTTTGTTTGCCAGGTGTGAGTGGTTTTTGTGTGTGTGCCTGCCGGATGCGTGTCCGCGCGTGCCTGTGTGTGTGTGCGTGCGTGCGTGTGCATGTGTGTGTGTGCGTGCAGACTCTGACCTCAGCCCAGGCCTTGAGCACGGCCAGTTTCTCCATGGTGGTGGCGCTCTCGCTGTACAGCCGGCTGGACGAGCCCTCCCCCGCCTGCACCTTGTCCAGCGAGGACACCAGCAGGGTGTGGACGCGCCGCAGGTCGTTGAGGTCGCTGACCACGCCGCTGCCGATCCACGTGCTGCACACCTGTCAATCACACACGTCACGATCCTCCTCCTCATCAGAACGAGGTCACAGATGCACGATTTTTTATTTTAGAGAATGATCCATTTAATTATTTTAATGCGTCATTAAAATAATAAATATATGTTGTTGGTTACAAATTGTATAAACTATAAAAGATGAAATGGTCATGAGATGGTCCATCTCATGACCATTTCATTTTTTATAGTTTATACAATTTTACAACATATTTTTATTATTTTAATGATGCAAATGCTTCTCATAAAATGTATTCCGAGCTTCAATATTAACAAAATTGTTCTGGGCAACGAGTTGAACTAAAGGGTTACATTATGCACCACTAAATTATATTTATTGATGTATAGTTATATTATTATATATATATATAATCAAAATTCAGGGAAAAAGAAAGCTCGCTGTGCATCAGTCAATCTTACTACACCGACACTAAGTCAACACTGGGAGCCACAACGTTTAATTAAGCTGCCTGTTTGGCTGCCAATTTAGGACGAAAGCAGGAAGTAGAACTTGGCCAAGGGGGATCTCTGGATCTCTAGATAAGTAGTTTTAGGGTTGACCCAAACCTCACCAGTGGGAGACAGAGGACATGCTTCCTAAAGTAACGGCCTCTGGTGAGGAATCAACTGGATGGCTGGCTGGATGGCTGACTGTATGGCTGGCTGTATTGCTGGCTGTATGGCTGGCTGTATGGCTGGCTATATGACTGGCTGTATGGCTGGCTGTATGGCTGGCTGTATGGCTGGCTGCATGGCTGGCTATATGGCTGGCTGTATGGCTGGCTGTATGGCTGGCTGTATGGCTGGCTGTATGGCTGACTGTATGGCTGACTGTATGGCTGGCTATATGACTGGCTGTATTGCTGGCTGTATGGTTGGCTGTATGGCTGGCTGTATGGCTGACTGTATGACTGGCTATATGGCTGGCTGTATCGCTGGCTGTATGCTTTCCATCAGCTTCCCAGAGCCACGTCTTCCTGCCTGCTGTTGTATTATGCATGTAACACTGCCTGACACTTTTATGCATCTCTTTCTATAGCGGCCTGTGGGCGTGCTGCCAATCCCCCCTCTGGGAAAATGCTGTGTTAAAAATGGCAGAGTGAGTCACTCTGTACAGTGTAAGGAAGGGAACACTCGAAATAAAGCAAAGGGGTCAAGCTCAGACACACACACACACACACACACACACACACACACAGAAAGAGAATCAGAGAGCGAGAGAGCCAACGAGAGAGAGAGAGCCAGCGAGAGAGAGAGAGAACCAGAGAGAGAGAGAGAGAGAACCAGGAGAGGCAGGGGAAACCTTTAAAGTGAAGTGCTACATCCTCCGCACAACAGCCTTTGCTGCCAGAGCACCGGCACAATCAGCTTCCAACGGTGACGATGACTCACTATGCAGTGTTATGCACTATGCAATTTGCTGCTGTGGCAGTGCTACTGTGGACCCATACAGTCGTAGCACTAATGCCTACCGCCGTATGCAGACGACAGGTCCATTTAGTTTGCCTCATGCCGCTAACGCTCCGGGCGAATACATGAAGGACACGTCATCAAGAGTTGAGGGAGGTCCTCCATCGGGTGCCTCTTACCTGGCATGCTTTGGCCGTTATGTCGGACGGGGTGTCTGGAGAAAAGGCAGGTCTGAGGGCCGCTCCGACCTGCAGGATCGTGCAATTAGTGGTTAGCCTTGAAGCTGCAACTGTTGCAGTTGTTTTTACAAGAGTAGAGCCGCTTTGCAAACAGTTCAAATCTGTAACGTATGCAGAATGTTTCACCGAGCCTGCGAGTGACTCACGTTGGCCTGGTATTGCTCCAGGATAACGTGTCCGGGGAACTCGGGCTCTGGCGCCGTGGCAAACTTCTTGATGATGTCCTCCAGGGCCTGCAGGCCGGCCATCCTCAGCTGGTTGCTGTGGTCTGTGGCCGCCATGAAGGCCATGCGGATCAGGTCTGACAGGTGGAGTACCAGCAGGTCCCCTGCAACCCGGGGGACACATGGGAGAAGACACAGGAGGTACAGGGAGAGAGGTACAGAGAGGTACAGAGAGGTACATAGCCGTAGAGAGAGGTACAGAGAGAGCGGTAGAGAGAGGTATAGAGAGGTACAGGTACAGAGAGGTACAGGTAGAGAGAGATACAGAGAGAGAGAGAGCGGTAGAGAGCGGTACAGGTACAGAGGGGTACAGAGACAGAGAGAGAGAGAGAGAGAGATACAGAGAGAGAGAGAGAGATACAGAGAGAGAGAGAGACAGAGACAGAGACAGAGAGAGAGAGAGACACACAAAGAGAGAGTTAGAGAGAGAAGCATATGTGAAACTCAGTGGATCAACGGCCTTTGACCTTGAAGGGGCTGGGCGGGGGGGGGATAATTGAGAACATTTCATAAAGGACAGATACACCGGCGTACAGAGTGGCTCGTTCACAGGGAGCATTTATTTTTAGCCGTTGCGTTGGAGTGTACCAATCTTATGTAAACGCCGGCTTCTCTCTCTGACAGCATGAGCAGCCTTACTCATCATCACTAGCCTGGCTCCACCGTTACATGCTGAAACACAGAGGAAGAGCCAGGGTGGCCTCTTCCACCACTGATGGCAGAAAACCCCCAAAAACATTGGTTTCAAATGAGCTAACCTTCAGACCAGAATGGCTAGGGCGAACGCCTCTCTTTTCGCCTTGAAGCATTCCCCCCCCCCCCCCCCCCCCCCCACGAAATCGTGCAGTAGAACAAAAAGTACACTTCGACACACTCAACTGGAGGAAACCAATTACAAGGGGGAGCCCTTCTCCTTCAAATTGGACTATTGTTTAGTTCTCCCAGAGGAATGAGAAGAAACTAATGAGCCGTCACAACAGCAGGTGACAAATCACAAAAACCTAGTAAGGCTCCAGGGGTACCGGAGCCAGGCTGTCTGGTGACGGGGGGGCGGACGGGACAGGACGGGACGGACGGACGGGGGGGGGGGGGTTCGTTGAGGGATACTGGAGCCAAGCTGTCTGGTGACTAGGGCTGAACGATTTGGGGAAATAATCGAATTGTGATTATTTCGGCCAATTTTGGGATTGGGATTGCGCTTTAGTACGCGAATTCTCTTTTTAAAGTTCCTTACGTTCTGTATTATTCACTCTTGAAAATCTTTTTTTAAATCACAGCCTTTAGGATTTGCTAATCGCATTCTATTACATCGCGTTGTTGGTTTGAATTTGATTAATCGTTCAGCCCTATTGGTGACTGGGGGGGGGGGGGGGGGGGTGTTTCATTGAAGGGTACCTTTGGGGTTCTGCGCTCTGAACGCGCGGGCGGCCGCCAGGTCGAAGTGGGCCTTGTTGGCGTTCTCGCAGAGCAGGATGATGCGGCACAGGCAGTCGGCGGCGAAGACGCGCGTGACCCAGCGCGGCGCGACCGCCGAGGGCTTGGCCTTGTCGTCCTCTCCCAGGCCCGTGAACATGATGTCGTCGTCCATCTCCGCGTCCTTCTTCTCAGAGTCCTCGTCGTCCCGGCTCGCGTTGAAGGTCACGGCGCCGCCTCCCACCTCTGTGGGGTCGGCGAGCAGATGTTTGTTTTTTTATCGTCATAGAATGATAGGCCTTCGTGCTTTTTTCCCTCTGTGTCGTTCGTCGGATTGATTCGACGCAGAAAGACACAAGGTAGAGATCCAGGTCTGAATTTAAACTTGTGAATTCACTTCCCCCTTCCCTTTTCAATTTAAATCAATTTTAATCTGGCTTCTGATGTCAGCCCGTCTTTAAGCGTTACCCTTCTGGGCTATGCCATTACTAATTGAATATGTGCTCGTTACAAATTGAATTATGTTCGGCTCAGTTGGGCGAATCGCACCGCGGCGTTCCCAGACTATAGAGTTATCATCAGCCAAGAGTCCCCCTGGCTGCCGGGACATTGACCTTTCTGCAAGCACGTGGACACAAACTGTGTGAAGAGACCGCATACCCACATTGTGCAGAAAAGGCCTACTCCCCACTGACCTTTGAAACCCAATCTAAGTGGAAGGAGGCTGACCAAAAAACGAAAAAACACTACCTCTCCTACATATCTCAACGAAAGGGCCTCGCAGCATTACTAACTAGTACTTCACCTGTGGTGGCGGCCAGCACGTCCTTGCACAGCTTCAACCAATGGGAGAGCTTCTCTACCGCCAGCGAGGACAGCATGTGGCCCAGGGTGTCGTGGACGTCAGCGCACAGCTTCCGGTCCGTCTCCCGGTCCAGCATGCCGAACAGAACCCCCTCCAGGCCCGTCTCCGTGATGTTGAGCTCTGGGCCGGGGGGAGGGAGAGGAAGGGAGGGGCACATAATCAGAGCATAGAGGGAACACGCCGTCACTCGCTGCCCCCTGTCAAAGGGCCGGCCTCGCCTCTGCGGTCCAAGGAGGGGGGGGGGGATACAGAGGGGTCGAGCCTCCAGATGGTGGAGGTCGGAGCCGGGGGAGGGCGAGCGGGAAGCGTGAGTGTGGATGCCAATAAGAGTCGGTGGCGGAGCAGACTCTCCGTTACGGCGTTCTTACACCTTTTAACTGCGAAGTTGGCCGAAAATAGCGTGAGCGTTTGCACGGAAATTACATTTAAAACACTCGCAATCCCACGGTGATTTTATCATGATTATGTTGGATAAAGTCGGTTAGACTTGAAGGTGCTGTAGTTAGATTCAACAGCTATTATTTTAGGGTGATTTGTTAGAAATAGCCCAGCCATTCTGCAGCTGTTAGTGAGTGAAATGCGCTGTGGCAATAAGGATTGTAATAATAATATTTGTGCAACAAATTTTGATTTTAGACCGCTCCAGGCACATTTCTGACCGTTCAAGGTATCTCTTCCCTGATTGGTTCAGAGACCTCCATCTTGCGTGTCAATCAAAAGTGCATGAATGCCAGACTCCTCTTTGGCAGAGAAACATAGTGAGCGAGGGAGCAGAGAGGTGGGGGGGCCTCCTCCTGGTTGTTTATCTTCAAAACCCTTCTCTTCAGCGCTCCCTCTTGAACAACTCTCGAATCCCACCTACCGCAGCGTGTTGGTGTATCCACGCGGCGGGGGTAGCATGAGGGCTCCACTCGTACTCACTGATGCTGCCGCTGCCGTCCCCGGCCCTCTTGGCCAGGCTCATAGCGTAGGCGCAGACCTCGGTCGCCTCCCTCTGGGCCAGCTGCCTCAGACACGCCACCGCGGCGCGGCGCAGCAGCAGGTGAGAGCTGCACAGGTGGACCTGCGGGGGCGGGGGCGGGGGCGGGGGTAAACGACGACTGAGTCACCCGAGATCAGGCCAACAGACCGCTGGAGAATAAGTCCCGCCTCCGAGCGCTCCGGTTCCCCCGGCCAAATGGCACGGTGTTTTTGAATGGTCGTACGTAACAAACTCTGCAGGTGGCGAGGGAGTAAGACACTGCGTCCCGTTTTGGACCGCACACTTTTCCCATCTAGTTTCCCCTCGTCGTTTTGGATTGTCGGTGCCGTTAAAGTAGCATTAATAATCGTTTATTCGTTACTTTAACGGCAGCGAAAATCCCAAAACCCAGTCGAAACGAGATGGAAAAAGTGTGCGGTTCAAAAACGAGACGCAGCTTTTACTTCTTCGCCACCTACAGAGTTTGTAATGTACGATCGTTCAAAAAACCCCACGTTGTTTCCCAGAGACATTCGACCGAGGGAACCGGGATCCTCGGCGGCGGGACTTATACTTCGAAAGGTCTACGGGCAGAATGGTGCTGGGCCGATTCTTACGCAGAGGCAGGGCACCAGGCTTGACAGGTTGACGTGGCGCGGGGCGAACATGTGCAGCTGCTGGAGGCAGGAGATGGCCGCCGCCTGCACCAGAGAGTCAGAGTGATCCTGCATGATGGCACAGCCCACCAGGCACGACGAGCGGATGGTGGAGATGGTGGCACCGTTCCCTGGAGAGACAAAAACACTCAAGGGTTGAGAAAATCGAGGGGATAATTGAGCCTGTTTATGTGTGTTGATTCACGTTGCTTGAAAAAAAAAAAAAAAAAAAAAAGGAGATCACACTGCCACCTGCTGGACAATCTACCAAACAGCTCAACATGAGCTCCCATTATATCAGGACGGCTGGTTACCCTGCAGCTCGGGGCCCACGGTGGTGATGAGGGCCCCCAGGCAGCGGCCCAGACACTGGTGCACCTCCGTGTGGGAGGGGGGCACGGTGAGCAGCAGAGTGAGCACCAGGGACAGGGTGGGCTCCACGTAGCCCCGGTACATCGGACCGCTGGAGTCCACGATTAGGGCCAGCGAGTGCAGGGACCAGGTCTGAAAAAAAAACAAAAAAAACCCCACACATTTTAATTGAAGTGGACGGATGGCGAGGGAAATCCTCTTTGCTGGGACGCCGCCGCCGCCCACCTGGACTTCGTGGGAGGAGCCGTCCTGGGCCAGGGCCAGCAGGATGCTGACGCTGGTCTTCAGGTGCTGGCCCGAGCCGATGCCCCCCACGTAGCGGTGCAGGCAGCCCAGAGCCAGAGAGTGGCCCGTCCTGGACACCACGTCCCGGGCAGACTTCAGCCTGGATGGGGGGGTGGTGTAGAGGGGGCGGAAGGGCAAATTGAGAGCATTGAAACAATACGAAACAATATGATGGATCCAATTAAAAGTGGCTAAACACATGAAATGAATGGTCGTGATCTTGATGCTATTGCAATTAAGATAAAAAGGCAATACAAACGCGGAACACTGACGGAGCCTGAACACTTTCAACAGAGGTTATGTGTTCAATAATTGAGTCTGGCCCTTGCGATGGGGTGGGCGGGGGCAGATTAGGGCACCGAGAATGTAAGGGGCAGAGGGACGCCTTGTTTAATGTTTTATTATCAAAATGATTCTACCGAAGAGAAAAGTATTTGTGTATTTCTACAGTGGCCGGTCTACACGGTCTTTGATTTGAAACCCTTACGGACACTTTTATACTGTTTACTACGAGTTAGTGTAGGCTTTTGATAGCCAATCACGCGCTGACAGATCCCTGCCAACATGATTGGTCTAAAGAAATATGAAGCAAACGAAAAACAAACTGCCCGTTCACCCAGATCTGAGCTCGTCCGCCATCAGAGTTTAGTGACCTAAAGTCGGATATGTTAGACCACTTTGCGATAAACAGCGGCCTACTTGTCGAAGCTGTACTGGGCCATCCTGGCGATGAAGGTGGCCTCTCCCACCACCTGGGCCATCCTGCCCAGGGCCTCCCCAGCCGCGCAGCGCAGGATGGGGTTGGGGTTGTCCAGGGCCCCCATCACCAGGGCCAGGGCCGACTTACGCACCTCCTCCGGCCCCAGGGTGCTCTTGTTCTCTGCCAGGCCCTGGGTGCAGGATGGAGAGGAGGAGGAGGAAGGAGGGATGGAGGGAAGGAAAGAGGGAGGGAAGGGGGGAAGGAAAGAGGGAGGGAGGGAGGGAAGGAAGGAATGAGGGAGGGGGAAAGGAGTGATGGAAAGAGGGAGGGAGGGAAGGAGGGAAGGAAGGAAAGAGGGAGGGAGGGAGGGAGGGAGGGAGGGAGGGAGGGAAGGAAGGAAAGAGGGAGGGAGGGAAGGAATGAGGGAGGGGGGAAAGGAGTGATGGAAAGAGGGAGGGAGGGAAGGAGGGAAGGAAGGAAAGAGGGAGGGAGGGAGGGAGGGAGGGAGGGAGGGAAAAGGGAAGGATCGGAGGAAAGAGGGAGGGAGGGAAGGAGGGAAGGAAGGATAGAGGGAGGGAGGGAGGGAGCGAAGGAAACAGGGAGGGAGGGAAGGAAAGAGGGAGGGGGGAAAGGAAGGAAGGAAAGAGGGAGGGTAGGAAGGAAGGAAGAAAGGAAAGAGGGAGGAAGGGAAGGAGGGAGGGAGGGAAGGAAAGATGGAGGAAGGGAAGGAGGGAAGGAAAGAGGGAGGGGAGGGGGAAGAAAACAGAAGAGGGAAAGATGAGATAAGAGCGAAGAGGAGGAAGAAAGGAGAGGTCGCAGCTGAAGGCGGGTCATCTGAGTAATGACTGGAGTCTCTCTCCCCTGGAGAGTGAGACGTGGGCAGGCGTTCAGTCTTGGCTCACCTTGAGGGCACTGAGTACTGCGGTGAAGATGTTCAGCTGCACCGCCTGTTGCCGGATACCCTTGGCCTGCTTGATGCACTCTGCAAAGTGGTCCAGCATCTGAAGCCTGCGCTCCACAGAGAGGACACTTGTGTTAAACGGTCCCTGAGCTAGTAGTACACATATTGATAACACATTGGGTGCGGGTTCGTCGAAAATCAGCAGGCCACAGAAAAGCACACGTCGGCATCAATTCTACCATTGTTGAAAATCGATCGGGGATCGAGGAATGCAATCCTAAAGTCTGCATATTAACGAAAACTTAACTGATTCACATTTTAATTCACTCACAAAATTTTACATAAAAAAAAATATATATAAGAAACGGAACTTCTTAGAGAGGTGAACCATGAACAGAAAATGTACTCAACGCAGCAGAGGGGATGAAAGCTGATGTTGCACCACAGTTGTCCAACACAGTTACACCAAACCCCCCCCCCCCCCCCCCCCCCCCCGTCGTCGGCGCTCTCTCCCACCTGTGCTTGAAGGAGACGTGCGGGAACACCACGCCAAACAGGGCCACCGAGGCGTCGATGACGGACACGCCCAGGGGGAGGGGCCCCGGGACAGCCTCGCCCACCGGGACGCGCAGGTAGATGGAGGAGGGGTCATGCTCCAGGGCGCCGCTGCCCGACGCGCTATTGGGCTGCAGCTACACACCCCGCGGCAGCACATTGTTACCATGGTGATGGTCGTCATGACAGCTGTGTTACTACAGTTAGAACCGTCACGACAGTGTTGCTATAGTTACAGTGGTCATGACAGTGACGCTATCCTTATAGTCGTCATGACAGTTGTGTTGCTATCCTTATAGTCGTCATGACAGTTGTGTTGCTATCCTTATAGTCGTCATGAAAGTGTTACTACAGTTATAGTCGTCATGACAGTTGTGTTACTACAGTTATAACCGTCATGAAAGTGTTGCTATCCTTATAGTCATCATGAAAGTGTAACTATAGTTATATTCGTCATGACGGTGTTGCTATAGTTATAGTCGTCATGACAGTGATGATATAGTTCTAGCCATCATGACACCTGTGTTACTACAGGTATAACCGTCATGAAAGGGTTACTACAGGTATAACCGTCATGAAAGGGTTACTGTAGTTATACTCGCCATGAAAGTGTTACTATAGTTATAGTCGTCATGACAGTTGTGTTGCTATAGTGAGAGTCACCATGAAATGGTTGCTATAGTGATACACCTAAACCCGCTACGTATTTCATGGTGGAGAGGAGTGTACATGTGAGCAAAGTGAACCCAGAGTCATCCCCAACCGAAGACCTCGAGCGTTACCTGATCCTCGATGGACTTGTGGTCCGTCTCCTGCAGCCAGGAGCCCATGAGCACGCTGTCGTCATAGTGACACAGCGAGCGCAGCAGCGAGGTGGTGGTGTTGGCCGAGTTATCCGTCAGCGTGAACTCGGCCACCAGCTCTCTCAGGAGAGCGTTGTAGCTGCCTGTAGGAGACGGAGAGCGATTCAGATCACACCTCAAGGGGCAACGGCTAAATACGCCGAAGAACTGACCCTGAACATTCAATGTGGTAATCAAAGATTCCCCCGTGTTCTCTACTTGTTTATTTCAACATACAAAATATAATCCCTGTATATTGTTAGCCTCATAGCATTATCGCCCAAGTCATGTTTCAAGGTTCCTCTTGTATTTAGCGTAAAACAAAAGCTTAAGATGACTCTGATTGGCTTAGGCTATAGCCAATGAGGAGAAAAAAAAAGCAGCATTAGCAGAGTAGTTAGATATAACAATTTGGCTAAAATATGACTTGGGCAAATATGCTATGCTAACAGGAATACATCTGGGCCTCTATTAAGGTGACATTGAATTGGGTGATTTTATAGATATCAATTGGATTAATCCCATCCTTTGTCAGGGGCACACATTTTGCGTACATAAAAAATTGAAAATGACACCTAAAAAAATAGTTCATATTCTGGCCCACAGTAGGACTGAGTGCACCGTCGGGCCACCGTACCTTCATAGGTCTTGGGCGGAAGCAGGGCCAGGATGTCGTACAGCCTCAGCCTCACCATGGCGGCGCTGGCCTTCAGGTGAGCTCCGTACACCTTGATGATGGCCGGGACACTGCGAGCAACACACACACCACCGCAGCAATGAGGAAAGACGCTTATCAAGTCTGCTACATGCTACGACTTCAGACAGCAGAGCACGAAATGGGGGAAAGTTTACATTTACTTTTAGGGCATTTAGCAGACGCTCTTATCCAAAGCGACGGTTCATACCCATCCACACACCGAAGGCGGTGTCGACCGTGCAAGCGACAGCCAGCTCGTCGGGAGCAGTGAGGTTGAGGTGTCTCGCTCAGGGACACCTCGACACTCGGGGTGTCCGGGGAACGAACTAGCAACCTTCCGGTTACAAGTCGACCCACTCCATCTCCTGAGCTAAGACGACCGCAAGTCTTCCAAGACTAAGCAATAATGGAAAATGGTATGCTCCTGAACATAATTCTCTCAAAACACAGGCATGCTTGCGGAGCCGACAATCAAATCAGGCCTATAATTCCCACAAAAAAATAAGACAAAAATCAACAATTCATTTTGCACTTCACCGAGGGCATGACCATCACGCCCTCACTGTTCCCTTCATAGAGGGACTCCTAGACACCATGGGGCCTCCTACTCACTGCGACAGCATGGTCATGGCGCACTCGATGGGCGTCATCAGCCTGCGGATCACGTCTTCCGTCAGCAGCTCGGGACAGTGGGCCACGAAGCTCCGCATGGCTGCAGACCGAGGGGGTAAAGGTAAAGGTGAATGAGTCACGAAGCACAGGGAGGGGGTAAAGGTTAAGGTGAATGAGTCAGGCTGCACAGGGAGGGGGTAAAGGTAAAGGTGAATGAGTCAGGATGCCCAGGGAGGGGAACAGGGGGCGTCTGGAGAACGACTGGGCCGATGTTCCCGTACCGCACAGGGCTCCGGCGCGGCCCTCCAGGGTGACCTGCCAGGTGAAGGAGTCCCCCCTGGCCTTCTCCGCCTCCAGCTCCTTCTGGGAGCGGGGGAACACGTTCCTCCACAGCAGCAGCATCTTGGGGAGGTGGTAGCGCACCAGGGAGGGGCCTGGGGCCGCAGCCAATCAGAAGACAGAATGTTTAGCGTGTGACACGTGAAAGAGTGACCAAAGACGGGAAGGATCAGGAAATCGCTTTAGGAAACACAAAACACCGGTAAATGCAGTTGATGATTTTGATTGGCTAGAATCAGATTCGAACCAATCAGATGCAGCGGCCGTCTCACCCAGAGTCATGAGGGACCCCAGCAGCAGCCAGCCTGCCTGGGTCCTCTGCAGGGACAGGCGACTATTCTGGGCTGCTGTCCGCAGGAGGTCCTCTGCTATGCTCACCACTAACTAGAGGGGGGGGGGGACACAACGTTGTAATCAGCGAACGTGCCTGGGAGTCATCTTACTGAAACCATCAAAGTTCGACTTATGGTTTTGATTTATCTTTTACATATTTACTTTGCAGGAAATGCCTATATTGCAGGAAATGTATAATTGTAACATTGATTTTTGTGCTAAAGGTTGGAATGTAAAGTGATTATGGTGAGGCGGGGCCTCAGTACAGTACGACCACTAATGATTACGGAGATATAAACCTCCATAACTCTCTATGCATATGTATATTGTGAAAATACAGACATATGTTCTGTATAATTTGTTTTCTATTTTTAGCAAGTACATTCTTGTACTTGCTGCTGTGGCACCCATCATTTCCCATCCATGATTGTTATTATTAAGGATCGCACGCACACACACACACACACACACACACACACACACACACACACACACACACACACACCTTGCCCTTGCTGTGGGGGATCCCCAGGGGGCACTGGTGCACCCCGCCCAGCAGGGCGGCGACGGCGAAGCTGTAGCCGCTGACGGCCTCCGGCGAGCTCTTCAGGTTGTTGATGCGCTCTGCGCAGCGGTCCAGCAGAGGGGTCAGCTGATATGGCAGCGCCACGGCAACGCAGCGCAGGCACCACGCCGCCGCCAGGCGCGCCGCCATGCTGGGGTGGAGCAGGACGGAGGTGACGGTCTCCAGGAGGCCTGGGAGGAAGGGAGGGAGGGGGGGGGGGGGGGAAGGAGGGAGGGAGGGAGAGGGAAGGAGGGAGGGAGGGAAAGAGGGAAAGAAGGAGGGAGGGAGGGAGGGAGGGAGGGAGGGAAGGAGGGAGGGAGGGGGTGAGTGAGTGAGTGTTGGGGGGGGAGAGTGAGTGAGTGAGTTTCTCATTTCACTGCACACTTGTATGAATGTGACGAATAAAACTCTTTGCTTCTTACATTTACATTCAGGGCATTGATCAGATGCTTTTATCCAAAGTGACTTACAATAAGTACATTTGTCAGAAGAGAAGAAACAAGAATATATCACCGTTGGTACAGTAAGGATATTCGTAGAGCCAAGAACCAACAATTGCTAGGATAACCCATTCCCTGTATAAAACAATGATGGCTAAGGATAAGAATCTTGAATGTAAGGGCTCCCCTGGTCCCCCTCCTACCGATGGAGGGCTCCTGGATGAGGGGCGAGGCGGTGGCGCTGAGGCTGTGCACCAGGCTGCCCAGCTCCTTCAGGGCACACACCATCACGTGCTGGCTGGCCGACACGTCCGCCGCCCCGGCCTTGTTATCCCCGCTGGGGTCGCTCACCACGGCCTCTGTGGGGGCGGGGAGCGAGGCGGTGGTGGTCGTGGTGGTGGTGGTGGTGGTGGAGGGGGACATGGTCAGTAAGGTGAACAATAACAATACACGGTAGATGATCATTAGTGGTGGCTTTTTTTGTGACTTAAACGCCGTTTACCAACGCACAGCGTGGAGGGAGACGGTGACCTTGCCGATGAGAATCTGCTGAGCTTTGAGTTCCGTCAAAGTGATTCGTTTGAACTTGCACCGCGGCAAGGTTTTCCTAATTAAGAGCAGCTCATTTGGGCCAGGCCACCGTAGCGTCCATCACGCTACCACTGTCACCACACGCAATCGAATGGAAACAAAGGCTAAGGAACTGGGGCACCACACCCCTGAAACACATCCCTCTGACCCCAACACCTTGTTGTTATGTTCCCTTAACCATTATCACATCAGAACAGGTTTGCTGTGCTGTCAATACACAGTTAATACTATCAGGGGTGTGATTTAAAATATCCACCAAGGTTTTCTGGTGTTTGTTGTACTTATTTATTAATTAATTAATTGTTTTGTGTTAAATAATTTAAGATTGAAATATATTATATTATCTCGTTATTTTTTAGATTTGATTTTAAACAAATTAGAACAATTATTCAAATCTTTGATGAAAGGGGATCTACAGGATGTTTGACTTTTTTTGATCAAGTGTGGCAAAGTATGCGCAGAAGGTCAGTGTGATTCTGTTTTTCTTATTGATCAAATCGACTACCAAACCACTGAAAAGCCAATGTATTTACAGCATCGTAAATCTGCACACAAATGCTTTTTTTCTGCAACTAAGAGGTGGCAATAAGAAAAAGATTGAATTACACTGGCCTGAGTCGCCTTATAATTTAGAGAGAAGAGGATCAGATTAAAACACAAAAGAAGGAAGCCCATATATAATATTAAGAATATCTGTTATTATTATTATTTGTATTAATATATTATAAGTTAATTATTTCATCGCCGACCAAAACATAACAGGCACGTTATTCTAAACGAGTAGGACTCAGGTCATCAACCATTAGAGAGCAATAGAGCTCTGATTATTGCTACTCTCTGATTATTGGATTTCACCTCTTATATTTAGCCCTTTTTTATGCTAAAAATACTTAAATTAAGGGCCTTTACTTGGGCTCATCAGTCTTCAGAAAATAAAACTATAATATCCAAGATTATTAAATCCTAATTGCTGAAAGACTCAGTGGATATGGAGGTGGACTTGATCCATGGCTGTACCAACATCAAGACAGAATCCAAGAACAAACATGGCATTGTGAGACTGCATTGGGACACGTGAATGTGTCATCTTTTAGGTTTCAAAGCAAATCACAGAGTAAGGATCATCCTTTTGTTATGGGGGCGGGGGGGGGGAGGGTTAGAAACATGATTGACAAGTCATGTAATGTAGAGGAATAAATTCATGTGCAATAAATTGGACAAGGAACTCTTTCAAATGTTATGGCTTGATCGGGGATGGTGAAGGGACTACTCAGCTTAGTTTGCATGCGAGTGAGTGAAGAGACGCATGCCAGCTTTCTTGCAGTGTATGCTAAAGGCTAATGGTAGCTAAAGACGATAACTGACACTTAGTGTTTGCAATAAACAGGCAAGAAGCCCGGCACGGCCTGAGTCAGCAAAATGGCAATAGGGTGAATTTTTCATGACAAAAGGGAACTATGATGAAATTGTATTCTTTATATTATAACTTTATGGAAAGGGCAAGCAAAACAAAACAAATCAACCAAAATAATAAAAGCATGCAACATGCAGGAAAGATGGAAAACCCAACGGAACACGCACACAAATGCGCAACACCACACCAGCAAACCATGCCCGAACTGAAACAATAAAAGCATTTTGAGGTGAAAAGGGGAGAGAATGTTTCAAACGAAAAGGTGGAGGTAATAATAACAGATGAGTACTTACTCTGCAACGCTCTGAACCGTGACACTTCCCCCCCTTCCTCCTTACCCACAGCCCTCATCTGCTTGCCGATGGCCTGGCAGAGCTCCATGCCGGCGGCGATCTGGGCCTTCTCGCCCAGCAGGCCGCCCAGGGTGGCCCGCAGCATGAAGGAGACGCAGCGCCGCGAGTACACCGCCTCGACGTGCGTCTGCGTGGCCCGCGGGTGCGAGACGAGGTCCAGCACGTGGGACAGGAACGTGGCAAAGTTACGCTCCAGCCACTGGCCGCCCAGCGTGGTCACGAACACGACGTAGGCCTGGGAGGGGGCAAGCAGAGTGTGGGGGGGGGGGGGGGGAATACTGAAATACTAATGACTCTCCAATATTTAGTTTATTGGCAAACTTGTGCCAATAGTAAGCCAATAAGTGTGGGAGGAGGCGGCCCACCTGCGTGACGCCCACCCGCACCTCCCTGCTGATGGAGCCCCCCCCCTTCAGCATCTCCCCGCCACTCTTCAGGAAACCCGAGCCCCCGCGCAGGAAGCCGGTCGCCATCAGCTCCAGCACCTCCTCCAGGGTGGCCCGCTTCACGTTCTGACGCATGACTGCGGACAAGCGGGAGACAGCTGGCTAGTTAGCACACGAGCGAGATGGCTAGCTAGTTAGCACAGGAGCTAGAGGACTCAGAAGAGGGAACGCCAAACACTGGACCGGTCTTAAGCTGTGAACAACACACGATGAGCTCTCGACATCGGTGGTACTATTTGAAACCTGAAGGTTGCTGGTTCGATCCCGCCCTCGAGTGTCGAGGTGTCCTTGGGCAAGACACCTAACCTGATGAGCTGTGTGTGTTTAAAAATGGTTGCAAGTCGCTTTGGATAAAGTGTTAACTAAATGCACTAAATGTAAATGTAAGCCACTTCAACCACCACACTGTATTAGTGGTACGAGTTAATAGCACTCCGGTCTGTTGACTGGCTATATTCCGCCAAGCCAACCTAACCACCTAGCGCTGCGTTGGTCGCTCATCGTGTTTTGACCGCTTTACCACCACAGAGGAACCGTACCTGCTGCTTGCTTGGGCATCAGGGCTGTGGCCATGACCGTCCCCAGTAGTTTGGACACCGCTACACGCACACCATAGTTGGAGCCTTCCAGGGCCTTGAAGCACAGCGTGGCCAGGCTCTCCAGCTCCGTGGTCCACATGAACACAGCCTCGTTCTGTAGCTCCAGCAGGCACTGCACAGCATGGAGGAAAGGAGAGCATGAACTAGTGATCGGACGATATCGGGCGATATTTGCGTTTTTTACGTGTATTTCCATTGGCCAATTTTTTTATTTGTAAATTGAGTGAGCAAAAGCAGTATCGGCTCCAAACATCAGCTCAAGAAAATCGGTATCGGCGTATCGGTCATCAGCTAAGGCTGATGAAAAAAAAGAATTAATCGGAAACAGGTCCTCCCCAAAAAAGAACGGAAATACACTTGCACTTATCCAAAACAGTGGTACTAAGTTTAGATTCTTCACATATAGATGACTTTTGAAACGGCAGAAGCACTTACATTGATGTTACAAATCTATACACAATATATCATACATTTGTACAACGTTGATGTATTATGCAATACAATTACATTAGATGTACTTTAGGTCATCTACTATATGCATTTGTGTTCTAATTAATAATATTACTAATCATGACTCAAAAATGCTGCCACGATTCATCCGTCCTGCCTCCTCGTCAGCACTTCTGCCCGACGCTGATGGACATAATACCATGGTTGAAGGGCAAAAACTGACCTTGGCTACTGCACAGCGCACAGCCATGGAGCGGTCCGTGAGCAGCGAGCGGGCGTTCTTGTATATGTCCCTGTGGCAGGAGGCTGCGGCCCCGCCCAGTCCACAGAGCACCTTCTGCAGGCTGATCAGTATCTCCCCCCTACCCTGGGACTGGAGAGGCACCGGAGAGGGACAAGGGCACTTGGATTTTGAGGATTTTATCATTATTATCACACATTCCTGTTTTTTCAAAACTAGCTTTACCTGGTAAACCTGGTCCAAGTAATGTTGTGTTATTGTTGCTCGCACTTATAAATTGATCATTATAACAGCCTGTGTGGAAGTTGGTACTGTCTACCAACAATTATGAGTGTTTTTTTTTTGTTTTTTTACATACATTATGAGAGAAGGGTTATTCTCATTAATTAACGTAAATAAATAAGAACATAATAACTTTTTATTACTGCTTTATAATAATGTATGGTATTGCACGCTGTTAACAGTGCTCTTCGTTATTCAAAATGGACTAATACGGCTCAGACCTTGTTGTGTATGAAAGGCTCACCTCTGCACCCTTCAAGGCCTTCAACATGTTGTTGATGGTGTCAGGGAAGGAGCTCCCCAGCATTCGGCCCATCTTCTCATAGAAGGCCCCCACACACGCCACGGCAGCACTACCAAAACAAGACAGTCCATTTGACAATTACATTTAGCAGACGCTTTTATCCAATGCCACTTACAATTAGTACATTTGTCAGAAGGTGAAACAATATATTGCTGTCGGTACAGTAAGAATGTTCATAGAAACAAGTGCAAAGCACCAACAATTGCTAGGTTAACCCATTCCCCATACACAAAGATAGCTAGGATAAGATTCTAAACAAGTACTATTTTTAAGTGCCAGGATGTACAAAATAAAACAAGTGCATACAATTGTCATAAACAATATAAAATGACATAATCAATTCAGACTACAAAGTGCCACTATATTGTACGATTGTATACTACACTGTGTATGGTTTAATAGTCGATATGCATGTAACAACTGACGCTGCTTTGCACCAGAAGGCTGCAGTATTTCGAAAGAGGATCCCTAGCACTAATCCTCCCTTTTAAATACTATCATCATTCGACGGATTAAAACGTATCTCATCCTCTAATAAACCACCGTGTGGGCACACCCATTATACACCAACCGCAAGTTTGAGAGGTTTTGGCCTATAACTTGCACAGATGACCTTAACACTCAATCGCTACTGCAGGCAAAGATAACTGGCATGAAACTAACTCCTATGAACAAATATAATAATGATTTATGTTATTGGGAACTCACAGTTTGGTTGGCAGGTATGCTGGTGTGTCATCTTTGCTTTTGATAATGTCATTACACTTGTCCAAAGTTTGGAAGACAGTGAAGGTGTCGCCGATGCTGTAAAGGGTTGCCAGGTTCTTGGCCAGTAGTTTCCTGGTCGGGGGTCCAGGAGCACTGCTTATCAGTCCTGTCAGCTGCTCCACCAGTTTCTTCTGCTTTTCCTTCACGTCCACCTTTTAGACAGAAGATTGGACCATTTAACTGCAATGCAATGCGCCGCAGTTTATCTGATCAGCGCACAATAACAAACGCTTAATATACAAACTCACCTTATTGGCTGCCACGAGAACTTTATCCAAGAAGCGAAGCCATTCAAAGATGAAGACGGGCCTCTTGGCCTCGGTGATCTGGGCCAAGGCATCCTCGTTGAGCAGGAGACTATGCGCCAGCTCCATGTCGAACTACCAACCACCCAGGGCTCTGAGGAATCGGATATTTCCAAGGACGAGCGATGCGGCGACGCCAAAACAACCTCACCCCTGCATTGAGATATCGAACACGGATACACGCCATTATACATTATTTACATTACACTCTATATTCTTGATCCATGCATCCATTCACGTCAGACCTTTAAAACCCACACAGCGCCAAAGGTAGCTGTGACACATTCATCAAAGTTGGGTGAAATACCTCCTCTACTGCACTGTGTGGCGGAAGCAGAAAGTGGTGCGATGATGTACCAACCGTGTTATGTATCTGTGCTGTGTATCGGGCCCTAACCCGGCATCAATAAGGTAAGTATAGTTAACTCTATGTTGCTGACAGCGGTCTGTCCGACCCTCCAGCTGTGGAGGAGATGGGAGGGAGCTACAAATAAGCTAGCTTCGTTAAGGAACCGGCTGGGTTCTGTACTATCGTACTATTGCGAGACAAACCCGGCTCTCAAATCATCCCGGGTGTGTTGTACAAGGAAAGCATGACATTAACAAGACTTAAAAATCGGAAACACGAGTCATTTGTTTATCCTACCTGTCGATCGCTTAACCAGGGATGAATATGACGACGTATCATTGGGCAATGGAGGTGTTGCGATGAGTTAAGTTCGATTGGAAACAAACATAACAGGTAAGTACGCACAGATATATGTGTAGGTGTATAAAATATAAACATATATAAATATTAAAATCTATTTATGTGATTTTTATATGATTTACATTTGTATTAGATTAATTTACCATGAGAATGTGATGGGTGATAAACAGGAACTATGCGCTTCGCTACATGTCTTTCGGAATGCATTCTTCAGCGAACCAAACATTAGCGGTATTGACGAGAGCAAGATACTACTAAGCACTAAGAAGTCACAATTTAAACAACAGAGCTCAAACTTTGTCCCGAATTCAAGATGTCAGACGAGGAAGAGGACTATATGTCCGACGCATTCATCAGTAAAACGTAATTTGGCTAAATGTGTTTCGTGTTAAAAAAAAAAATAGATATCTCAGAGTAATAAATGTAACGTTACTTTTGAAATAAGGGACTCGTTTGTGGCCCCACTGATACTACAGCTCCTTCAGACGTCGATAGATTATTAAAATAATTCAAGGCTGTCATTAGATTAACATCTATTGTAATCGTGCTTTTCTCTGCTTTCTGTTCTGTCAGACAAGATGTGAAGCCAGGCTTGCCTATGGCTAAGCGGGTAAAGGATGCAATGAAGAAGGAATTGCAAATGAAGGAGAGGAATCTTATGAATCGTCAGAAGACCTATAAAGAGCAAGAGAATGAAAGCAGAGAAGCAGCTTTGCACAACACCATCACCAGCGGGAACAAAGGATTTGCACTTTTGCAGAAAATGGGCTACAAAGCTGGGCAAGGCCTTGGAAAACAGGGTAACCTTACTTCTCTGTACTTGTCTATCTTTGCCTTTAACAGATCACTATTTTATTTTTGCATATTTACTGTGTTTCTCTGTTTTTTCTTCAGGTGCAGGAAGAGTTGAACCAATTCCGCTTAATATAAAAACCGGTAGGTTGCTAAATTTAACTAAACCAAAATCTGTTTAGTAATTACATGCCATTCTCCTGATTGTAAAGTATTCTTGTAATGTGCCTGTGCTATTTTTCTTTATGCCTAAGACAGGGGGGGCATTGGAATGGAAAAAGTCAAAAAGAGAAAGGCAGAGCAAGAACTTGAACACTATCGACATAAAGCACAAGTGAGGCAGCAGAATGAGACACAATCATTGGAAGATTTCAAGTAAGGCTTGCAGCAATCTTGAGACGGCAAAGAAAATTTGATACTATTCTAAATGTGTTGATATGCAAGCTGGAAAATCAAATAAATCGTTTTTCAACCTTCTTTCCAGAGTGAGGGTGAGGAGTGAGCGAGAGGAGAGAAAGATTGAAGGAGATCTTAGAAGGAGTCAGCGGTCATGTGAACAACTTGACAGTCAAAAGGTTAGATAACTCATCTGCACCTTCACTTGTTGGTTTTTGAAATTGCTTGGATTGTTGTCTCATTTCATCACAGAAAAGAACATCTTTAAAGTTCCCATGAAATACAAATATGCTCCAAGGTCCAAATTTGGTTAGCTATTGTTGAATTCCTTCCAAACCACGATATACATCAAAAATGTTGCGCTTACTTCTGGTCTATCTCTGTATAATGTAGTTATGACACACGCCTGCACCCGGGTTAAACCATCTCTATAAACAGTACAGATATCTGCATATATATGCAGAATCTGTAGGCAACGGGACAATATTTTGGTATTTATTGGTTCTGGTTTTCCCCATTATTCAAATATCAATGCTAGCAAGCTCGCTTTCATCTGGCAACGCAATCTGGGGAAGTTGCCTTAGTGAAGCACTAGTCTAGCCACAGCGACACCCTCCTGTTTTTTTGTCCTCCAACAACCTCCGGTTTTATGCATACACCTCTCGAAAAACCTTTGCAAAATGCTATCTGGGTTCCATTGGACAGGGTCTTTACTGAAACTCTTGTCCTATTTCTAGAGCATCTCCGTTCCCAGGGAGGATTGGTATTGGCCCACACCAGAGCCGGTTGAGGAGGAAGAGGATGACGAGGAAAAGGAAGAAGTGAAAATAAAGGAAGAAGAAAAAGAAGAGTATGAGAATGAGATAGTGGAATTAACGGTATTACCCTCTTGATGATTGATTTTAAATTTTGGCCCTCGGACACCCCAAAATCTAGACCAAGCATTCCTTCAAGAATTTGGATCCCATTTATTTTCCACATAAAATGGCAAGTCTATTTGCCAATTTCAGGATATACTGACGCGGTGTAAGGAGATCTCTTTTTCTGTTTTATCATAGACCTTTGACAAGCTCCAGATCCTGACCTCCTACCTCAGGGGTGTCCATTTCTACTGCATATGGTGTGGGACCACGTACAATGGTAAGGGAGACACAAGATCATTGTGTTGCTTTGTTACTGTGTGAAAAATAATAGTAATAAATCAAACTTATTTCAACAGATGAAGAGGATTTGTGTGCCAATTGTCCAGGGGATACGGACGCCGACCATATGTGAAGTAGATGATGGGTTGTGCCTTTATACATGGGACAGAGCACTCATCATGATGATACTATGTAACTGACTATATTTAACTATATAGCTCTTGTTTGTTGTAAATAAAGCGTTTTGTAATGTATGTATATTGTCTGTTCCGAGAGTACAACCAAATGGACCCAGTGGTTGTATAAAGACCACTGTTGGATCCAGAAATGCATTAGACTATTGTTTTATTGTACAGTTATTTATCATGAACCTGGTACATCAAATTAAGATTAACCAGCAAGTTGGTGAGTAGTAAGAAGATACTAAGTAAAACGTTATTTTTTTACATAAAATATCGGCTTAAAAAAAACAACTTGAAAACAGTTAACCTTGTTAGAACCAATTCATCCAAAATACTTTATGCCAATGAAATAACCCAAAAGCATATAATTATAGCTTGTATAATTATAGGCATGTTGATTCGCATATATATATAATGTGTTTCAGCTGTGTACTTTTAAGTGAGTAGTATTGTTCTAAAATGAATAATACATATAAAATAATAATAACAAAAAAAATTGTATTAGTATTCAACCAATTGGACTTAACTACTGATTGGATTCTTAAAAATGTTCGGAAGCGATTGCTTCATTATGAAAATGATCCAAGCAACTAACAAAAGGAACATGTTCCATGTTAGGGATGGCATACATGACCAGGTGACAGGTGACTGGTTCATAGTTTCGACTCAAACTCGTCCCCTTCATGGCCCGGCCCTTCCGGTAAAACCTTAGGTAAGAACAACATGTTTGCTATAACACCAATTCATATTGTTGTACAGTTTGTATAATGTACATGCATATTAACAAACCTCCATAACTTGGCATTCATTTGGTGGTTGTGACATGGTTTGTAAATACATGTTTATGCATTATAATAACAGCCCAACAATAAGGAATGGTATTTTAGAACATAATCCAGATTTTCAACAGATGAGCGGGGCCATGTTGTGGGACGAGCCTGATGGTGACGTAGACACCGGGAAATCGAAACTAACATAAACCTTTACGGGCAGATAAAGTAGAGAACCCCTACCATGCCCCGTTAGTCTGTGCTATATAAATGCATGATCACATACACGTGTGATATTTATATTGTCATATGCCATGGAATCAATCAACTACGTTGCTAAACTCAATGAGTTTGTGCAGAAAAGTGGTCTCGAGTTGAAATACGACGACGTGGGTTCCGAAGGTCTTGCCCATATTAAAACGTGAGTCTGCTCTACTGTTATGCATGGACGAGGGGTTTTCAAAGGCAACTCTGTTGTTTTTGATACAGTATATATTTCAGCTTGTTCAACGTCGGATGGTTATTTGGACTCGGCTTCGGGGAGTTTGGTATATTAGTGACAGGTTGAATATGAATAGTTGTCCTACAGCTAGGCCTACCTCTCATAAGGCAAACCAACATCTGTTGTATTGTATAAAGGTAATGGTTTAGAGGGAACAATCACACATGACCTCTTTTAGTTTATGAAAAATAAGGCAACGTTTCTAAAGTAAGTAAATTAACAAGCTATACAAAAGCAGATATGGAGAAATGTAAACAACATCGTTTCAATCTGAACCACGTATATTCCACCATATCAGCAAGCAACGAAAGATGCATAAAATCTGGACAAGAAGCAAACTGATCAGACTTAACGGTCTCAGACAAAAAAACAAAATTTCTGAATACTGCAGTGCAGAATTGGTGAAGAATTCTGAATATTGGCCTATATGACGTTATGGCAAGACAGAAGCCATTGTTTTTTCGAAAAGGGGCTAAATCATCAAGGATCAATCTTGGGGTGACCAGTGATGTAGTTCAAGTCAAGTTAAGAATGTTATTTAAAGTCTGAGCTGAGACTTGGAAATTCCATCTACAAGTCAATGTAACAAGTCCAATTTACCAGTTACCAGACATTGAATTCACTATTACTTACTTCTTCTTATTCCAAAAATGTTAAGAATATTATAAAGAGTCTGTGCTGAGACTAAAATTTTATGTATCTATGCTAAAAAAGTCCATTTATTTGACTTGATTTGCCAATTGCACAGTAATAACAACCTTAAAATTCACTACCTACTTCTGCCTATGCTAAAAATGAGTTCTGAAATAATAACAATGAATGATAATTCCTAGGGGTTAGGGGTAAGAGAGGAAATTTAGGTATGCATGAGCACCCCTAAAAATAGTGTCCACGATTAAGGCATGCCTCCACCAACACATGCAATTACCGTTATAGCAAGGCATGTTTGGATAATAGGCCTATAAGACACAATGAGCATCACCTATCCCTTATCAGGATGTGTAGGAAGAAGGCCTACTGCTCAAACTTGTACAACACTGTAGACTACTGTTTCAGCCCTTATAACAAATGGTTTTAAAATGTGTCCCTCAGGTTTACTCAAAGGGTGATATTAAACGGCAAACCATACCCAGAGGGCGTTGGAAAAAACAAGAAGGAAGCACGGCAAAATGCAGCCAAACACGCTTTAGAGAGCTTTTTAGAGACAGAGTCAAACCACTCCCATGTCTCGGGACGGTCCGTGAGGGACGCTACAGAGCCAATTAATCCACCAAAGCTCACCCAACCCAACTACACGTGCTGGCTCAACGAGTACAGTCAGAGGAACCGGGTTCCCATAAGGGCACTGGAGTCCACCGCGGTGGAACTGGGCTACGCTAAACCGTAAGTCTCTGCGACTGCGGTTCGTCCCTTCATTACCCATCTGTTGAGCTAGCCACTTGGCTCAGAATGTCTGTGTTTTCAGATGTTGCAGGTTTGTGCTTGACGGTACGGAGTACCCGTCTGGCTCTGGGAGAACGAAGAAGGAGGCAAAGGAGGAAGCAGCCAGGCTTGCATATGAGGAGATATGTAGAAATCCACCCTCAAATGTAAGTTCAGGGTGGGAAGTGGGAATAGAGATGGTGTGTTCTGATGTAATAAACACAATGTATAAAAGCACAATATAACTTCTTCTTTTAAAGACAATAGATCAGAGTGGCAGTGTTGAGCCATCGAGTCCTCAAAAAAATGAATTGAATCAAGACATGTCGGAGGCAATGTGAGTACAGACAGGATGAACACATCACACAGTGGACGATCGATTCTTGATTAAGTGTTGATGTTTTTGTTAACCGTCGATCCCTCAGTGTTTCACTTGCAAACATGGAGGTGAGCATCAGAGAGCATTCTGGCTTGAGTGAGCCTGAATACATAGGATTGCTCAACCAGCATTGTCAGAAGAACATGTGCCACGTGGACTTTTCATTGGTGAGAAGATCTGGTCCTCCACACTGCCCTCAGTGAGTATCAACATTAATGCATAGAGAATAAGAAAATGTACTGTGTACAGAATTCACTAAACCGGGAGGTACAAATATTTTATAACCTGTGTTTTCCAGCTAAAATGCTTGTGTTCATTTTATGTTTGAAAATATGATTATCTTTTTTGGGGTCCGACTGCCTCCTACCTATTTCCTTACATGGAACAAAGTCAATCTGAAAGTATATGTAAATTATCGCCGGAATTGTTTCTGCCAACAATATATATAAAAAAATTGGTTAAACAGCTAGATCAATTACCTCAACCCATGATGGTATCCTCATGGAGGGACCTTACTGTAAACATTCAGATTGTAATCCCTGTACCCCTGTGCCACCAGGTTTTTCTACAGGGTGGTTATTGACGGTAGGGAGTACCCTGAAGTCGAGGCGAAGACTACAAAGGAGGCCAAAAAAAGGGCAGCAAAGGAGGCCTGGTCTGTGCTTCAAAATTCGTCAGACTGGGACAGCAAGGTATTTCTCTGTCTCTCTCTGCCTCTCTCTGCCTTGTATCTCTGCCTCCCTCTCTCTCTGGCTCTCTCTGCCTCTCTCTGCCTCTTTCTCTCTGCCTCCCTCTCTCTTAGTTTCTCTCTGTCTCTCTGAATCACGCTGTCTCCCTCTGCCTCTCTGTCTCTCTGCCTCTTAAAGTTAAATACAAAAAAGCTTTATTGGCCTGAAAAATAAAGATGTACATTGCCGAAATGGGTGAACAATACAGAAACAATACACCTCTCACTGTCCCAATCTCTATCTGCCTCTCTCTGTCTCTCTCTGTCTCTCTGCCTCTGTATCTCTGTCTCTCTGTCTGTCTGTCTGCCTCTCATTCTCTCTCTGTCTCTCTGCCTCTCTCTGTCTGTCTGCCTCTCATTCTCTCTCTGTTTCTCTGCCTCTCTCTATCTCTCTCTGTGTCTCTCTGCCTCTCTCTGTCTCTCTTGATACACTCTCTTGATTCTCTTTGATTTAATCAAATAAATCAAAAAATGATTCAAACACCTGTTCTTCACTTATGGAAAACAAAATATTGCTTATTACTGGTCTTATTTCAGGCATCTGGGAAGTCCACCAAATCAGAAGAGATTGGCACATCTAATAAACCAACATCACAAGTGTAAGGACTCAAAAGGAACCATGACATTCCAGCTACTAGTATCTTTGCTGTCCTGAAGTTTATTTTATATCTTTCTTTTTAATCACTAAGGGCTACCTCTTCATCAGATAGCTGGATTCAGATCAAAGAACCTTCCAAGGTAAGTTCAGAGGTTGTATTTGGTGGGTTTCTCATTTAATGGGTTTCTCAGTTATTACATCCATACAACATAAAAATAAAAATATTTTTTTTATATCATTATTATTATTTTATATTTATTCACAATTGTATAATATCACAATATTTTTCTATTATGAAGGAAGAAAAATTGGGTAGCAAGAATAAAATTAAGTAAGTCATTGAAATATTTCTCAAAATTCCCTTCAGGTCTGTACACTTTCTTTAAGCTTTATTGTGATTATTGCTATTTTGGTAGACTTGCAGCAATCTTCAACAATGCCCCAAAAGAATCAACCAATACACCAACAAGTCCAACTACTTCTTCTAGGTAAGGCAAACATTGACCTCCACCTGCCAATATCTGTTTTTGTTTTGAATGGGTGTGCCATGCATGATCATGTCTCTATGAATGTGTGAGGAGATAACAACTCCTCTTACTTTCAATAGGTTCTTAAAAGATTACGACCATATTGAGCCAATTGGGCATGGGGGCTTTGGTCAAGTTTACAAGGCAAGGTTGAAACACTTGGATAAGTATTACGCGGTCAAGAAAGTACCCAATAAAGAGTAAGAGTCTTCCAGCTTTTATCTCATTGTATAGTTTTGTTGCTCATTTGACATAAATTAATATTTTCATGCTGCCACTCATTTTGATCAGGAAAGCTCTGCGTGAGGCAGCGGTCTTAGCAGAGCTACAGCATGCTAATATCGTTCGATATTACACCTCCTGGATTGAGGATTTGGACTACAAGCCTCCCAAAGGTGACGATTCCAGCACTTCTCAGTAAGTAATTCTACCATTACAATTAGGTTCAACAGTAAACAATATTCTGCATACTACAGGTTGTTCACATTTTGACTTATATCTTCATAACAAGGTCAAGCAGTGATACGTCCGGGACTTTCCTGTACATCCAAATGGAGCTGTGTGAAATGAAGGATCTTGAGGCGTGGATAATTGAGAAGAACTCATTGCATCAGGATCCCGCTCGGGGGAAGGAGAGTCTCGACATCATGAGGAAGATAATATGTGGTGTGGAATACATCCACTCCAAGAATCTAGTCCACAGAGACCTAAAGGTGTCATACTGTTTGGGTTACATTTAGTTTCTATGCCACACGGTTACCGCTTGATGAACAACTCTAAATATTGTCTTTGTGTCGGACAGCCCTCCAACATTATGGTTGGATCGAAGGGAGAGGTGAAGATTGTGGATTTTGGTCTGGTAACGGAAGAGAGGGACGAGGAAGGCAATGTGATGGAGAAGACGATGAGCACGGGCACTAGGTCGTTTATGGCCCCTGAACAAGTGAGATCACCTGTTTTATAAAGTAAAAACGGTTTGTGATAAAGCACAGCATAAAGGATATCCCTAATCAAGGATCTTTATCTTCTTGTTTTATTCTAGAGTAACAAAAACGTATACGACCAAAAGGTGGATATATTTGCGTCGGGCTTGGTATATTTCTTGATGCTGTGGAATATCTCCGGTCAGGAAAGGAGGGAAGTAAGTCCGTTTTAGATGGCACTTTTTAATTATATCTTTGTGATCATATCAAGTTTTGTGTTCATGAATAAATTTTGTTTAATCCATCAACAGATGTTGTGCGGCATCAAAAAACAAAAATTTCCAGCAGAATTTACACGGTCATTTCCTGAAGAGGTCTCATTCATTTGTACTTTCATACGTAGACATAAATTATGCAGTCAACTTTTACAATACTGCCATGTATGATAATAATATATATATTTTTAACATAGATATTTGTGTCCGTTTGCAGCAAGATCTTATTGCATCGATGCTACATAAAAATCCCAAATCCCGACCCTCTGCTGAGAAGATAAAGGCTAAGCTGGAGGGGTCGGATCGTTCTACAGGGAGTCCGAGAACGATCTGACCCAAGTGGACGGACGAGGTGAAGGAGATGTTGGGACCAACGACCTTTTAACATTTTTAATCTATTGTTAACGTGCATGTAACTTTAGATAACGTTTCGCCTCATTGGGTTTCCATCCCAACCCAAGGCCCCTCCCGGTCTCTGATCCCCAGGGTTAGTTGATGACACCTTATCCCTGCCCTCACAACCTCCCGGTCTCTGACCCCCAGGGTTAGTTGATGACACCTTATCCCTTCCCTCAGCCCCTCCCTGGCAGATCCCTTTCTCGCACTGCACTATTGATCAGTTTTCATAACTACAGTAATTATGACTCGTGTGGTGAAACGTTGGGAAGAAAATAACGGTAGCCATATGGTTAATCAGTCCCTCCAGAAAACCGCGATTATGCGATCGCATAATTCAACGCATAATCAGCCAAAGTCCGCATATTCATGCGGGGGCCGCATTTTTTCAAATATGCCGCACTTTCACCGCATAAATTGCCGATTTCCGCGCAAAATATGCGGGGCTTGCATGATTTCATAATCCCCGCATTTTCGTTTCAAAAACGTCACATATATTTTAGCAGAAAGTTGAAAAATGTTGCGTTTACTTCACACAAGAGCAGCCATTTCCCCCTGTTGCCATGGGAACGTTATGTAGTGACGCAATTACGCGACGTGAACGTCATCGAAAAGCTGCATTTTTCGCAAGTTCCTGCAATTTTTGCAAGTTCCCGCAATTTCATCGCATAAAATTGCATAAATATGCCGCATAATCAAGGATTTTTGGCCGCAACAATCACAAAAAAATGCCGCATCTCTACTGGTTAATAGTTTCAAATGAAAGTGAAATCCTGAATTCACAATCTGCCTTTGTTAACCCATGTCTGTAATGTTGTAATAAAGCGGTTTGACAAAAAATTATTGTGTCATCATTCTCATAGACTAATCGAAACACGATCTAAAGGGGAGCCCTTCTAACCAACCAGAGGTGTTAAAGGCGGTACTTGCCCATACCATCCTGCGAAAAAAATATTAGGCCCCCGCGACCCGACCCCGGAGAAGCGGTTGAAGATGAGGATGAGGATGGTGGCTGACGCAACAGCACCCCCCTCACGCTGTATTTGGCAATGCGCTGAATGACTCGCAGATAGAATGGCAGTGAGCCACAAGCAAGGTTTAAGATAATAGACTTGAAGCCACTCCAGAAACCAAATTAAGATGAACCAGCAGTTTGGTGAGTAGTAGGAAGATAATTAGTTAAACATTATTTTCTGGCATAACCTTGTTACAACCAATTAATCCAAAATACTTTCTGCCAATGAAATTACCCAAAAGCATATAATTATAGCTTATATAATTAAAGACATGTTAATTAGCATATATAATGTATTTCAGCTGTGTTCTTTAAAGTGAGTAGTATTGTTCTAAAATAAATAATAAATCATAAAATAATTTAAAAAAATGTATTAGTATTCAACCATTTGGGCTTTACTACTGATTGGACTCATCAAAAAGATCAAAAGCGATTGCTTCGTTATTTAAATTATCTAAGCAACTAACAGAGTGGACATTTCCATGTTTGGAAAGGTATGACCAGGTGACCACTACTCATAGTTTCGACTCAAGCTCGTCCCCTTCATGGCCCGGCCCATCCGGTTCAACAGACTTGCGCTAACACCAATTCATGTTGTTGTACATTTGATATAATGTACATGCATATTAATAAACCTCCATAACTTGACATTCATTTGGTAGTCGTAACATGGTTCGTAAATAAATGTATATGCATTATATTGTGGCGTGCAGCACGGGATGGATGGGATGACGTTGAAATCGAAACTACCGGGAAATCGAAACTAACAGAGTCATAAACCAAGGTCCATGTACTAAACCTTTAGTGGGCAGATAAAGTAGCGAAGCGCCTACCATGCTCCGTTAGTATGTGCTATATGCATGCATGATCACATACACTTGGGATATTTATATTGTCATATGCCATGGAATCAATCAACTACGTTGCTAAACTCAATGAGTTTGTGCAGAAAAGTGGCATGGAGTTGAAATACGAAGACATGGGGGTTCTGAAGGTCCTGCTCATATTAAAACGTAAGTCTGCTCCACCGTTACACCTAGTGTTTTGATTAGGCAGCCAATCTGTTGAATTTGATACAGTATATATTTGCAGCTTGTTCAACATCGGATGGTTATTTGGACTTGGCTTCAGGGAGTTTGATATATGAGTGACAGGAGGACGCTGAAGTTAGCCCCACATTCACTGATCCGGCTTTTCTTTCTCTCTCTCTCTTTCTTTCTCTCTCTCTCTCTCTCTCTCTCTCTCTCGAAAACGTTATTGGCATGAGAAATATACATTTGCATTGCCAATGCGAATGAACACTGAAATAAAAAGGTCAGGTATATAGTATAAACCTCCCAAGCTTTCTGCTGACACCCCGAAATCAAAAATCCATGGAGGAAATGGAAAAAAAGGAATTGTTGTGTGGCTATTTGGCTATTTTACTGAATTCATTGCGCCTCCAAGTGGACAGCTTTGAAATGGCGTTAAATATTACACCAGATATGGATACTGGACCTCCCCAGATTTTCAATGATAGGCCTACTACGAATTAAAAAATCCACGGTTGGAATTTGGAAATATTTCATCTTAAACAGAATCAGCCCCTGGACTCACTCTTTCCACAATAATTGCACTATTGCACTCTTTAATTTATCTTTAATCTATCTTTATAGGAGATACTGTCATTTTTATAATATCACACATTTTACTTTTTATAGTATTTTATAATATTATATCTGATATATATATATATATATGTGTGTGTGTGTGTGTGTGTGTGTGTGTGTGTGTGTGTGTGTGTGTGTGTGTGTGTGTGAGCGAGAGTTTCTCTCTCTCTCTATTAAAGGAGACATATTATGGCGTTTTCACAACAATTAAAAATAGTATTTGAGTTCCAGAAAACATGTTTTTGAAGCTGTTTGCTGGAAATAGCATTTAGGAAAAGAAATCTCGCCTACCGCTATTCCCCTCTGTTTCAGTCCCTTCAGAATGTGCTGTTTCTGGTGTCTGTAGCTCTAATGCAAATGAGCTGCTGCCCATTAACCAATGAGCTGTCAGACTGAACCGCAGCATGGAGAAGGGATTGTTCCCGTTTGCGGACTCCTGGTACTCTATATCTATATTATATTATATAATATTAATAATATATATGGGTATTTATATAATATTATATCTAATATAACGGCCAAAAGCTATGTGCGCCTCGGATTATATTACAAATCATAAATACTGTGTCTGACGTCTCTGGCACTTTCACAACAAGTAAAGACTCGTAGTGGGGGATATCTCGGCCATGGTTGAGAAGAATTGGGGGAAAGGAACTTTTGCCTTGACTCTATGAAGTCCATGAACGGCGACATGGAGGAGAAAGGGATTGTACTCCGGGAGTTGAGCTGCCGAACTGCCACCGAGCTACCCATGCCGGAGCTGCCTCACTGCCGCCGTCGAAGCCGTCCGGCCGCCGCCGAAGCTTCGGCGGCAGTCCGGCAGCTCAGGCGGTTTACTCCGGGATCTGAACTGCCGCCGAAGCTTTCCTGCTGCTCCAGCGGGTGTCCTCCGAGAGCTGAAAAGTCTGGCGGGGGTAGCTCGGCGGCAGTCCGGCAGCTCAGCTCCGGGAGAACAATGCCTTTCTCCTCCATGTCTCCTCCTCTGGACTGCCGCTGAAGCTTCGGCGGTAGTCCCTCAGCTCCGGCGGGTGGAGCTCGGCGACATTCAGTCAGAGAAAGGGATTGTACTCCCGGAGCTGAGCTGCCGCCGAGTTCCCCCGCCGGAGGCAGCTGCTCATCCGCTTGTCCACAAAATCTTAGCTATGCTCTGATTGGAGGGGAGTGGGGAAGTGGGAGGTAATATTCAACTGCGCCCCCTTCCTACATAGGGGGGGGCGCCGAAACTGACTCGCTCGTTT
This sequence comes from Pollachius pollachius, assembly GCF_949987615.1. Lineage (NCBI taxonomy): Eukaryota > Metazoa > Chordata > Actinopteri > Gadiformes > Gadidae > Pollachius > Pollachius pollachius. The sequence continues at coordinate 5,796,245 of NC_136935.1, forward strand.
GTTAACTGTAGGCGGGGTAGAAATGCATATCTCACTCAAAAAATCATGTACAGACTTTTTTTCAAAGTTTGTATGCGTGTGGGAGCACCAGAGACCCAAAACAACACCCCAAATCCCAGGAAAAGTGTTGTTTTCATAATATGTCCCCTTAAAGAGTTGTCCCATCAGCTAGGCCTAAGCTACCTCTCATAACGCAAACCAACATCTGTTGTATTGTATTATAGTAAGTAAAGTAAGTACAATTTATTCATAAGGCACATTTAAAAACAGTTTTTGTTATATATTGATGTGACTCGGACACATGCGCTGCTTAGAATCAAAACACGTCTTTACTTGTTGTCCGCCATTATACAAGTACATGCAATTACGTCCTGACGTCATACAACCTGAACTACGGAAACACAATACATTACATCCCCTTTCTTAAGACGCTTTGTTTTGCTTTCGTTTTAAATTAAACTGACACAAAATAATGCCTCACTTCTTTGTCGTAGTTATGACACGTAACATAAAACAATGCCTTAAGGTAAAACTTTTTCTTCACGGTTTAACACCATTCAAATAAACTTGTATTGTATTCTACAGCATATCTAACAATACCAACAACAAAATGCATTATGTTACACTCATGCATAATAAATCTACAACATTCTTTTTTTTTTTTTTTTCATTAACACTCAGTAACACAACCTATGTGACATAGCATCAATCTGCTTGAGTTCGAAGGTATGTCTAGTCTCTGTATCTGGCTGGAATCTTGACTTGTCTCCCAGACCTTGTGTGATGTAATTGTAACTGTGCTTGTCCATCATGTGAGTCAGTGTCCTGATTGACCTCTGTGTCGTTGCCTTCTGTGTCAGATCCAGTGTGTGCCGTTTCAGTGTGTGTGTATGTGGGAATGTCCTGCATCTCTGTAGGTGGAAATTCCCTCTCGCCTGTCTTCAGTAGATGCTTTCTGTTCCTCCTGTAGACTCGTCCATCTTGTGTGCGAACTATGAAGGATCTTGGTAGCTGATGTCTTTCCAAAACCACAGCTGGCTGCCATGTATCTCCTTTCTGTATCCTGACATTTTCACCTGTTCGTAGATCTGGCAACTTTTGTGTTTGTCTGTCAAAGTAGCTCTTTTGCTTCATTTGTCTGCACTTCAGATTGTCTTGAACTTGAGCTCTATTTTCAGGAGTCGATAGAGTTGTTGATGCTGGAAGTTTGGACTTTAGACAACGTCCCATTAACAGCTGTGCAGGAGATAATCCTATACCCTCCAGCGGTGTGTTGCGGTATTCGAGCAAAGCAATGTATGGATCGCCATTGCCGCTCTGTGCCTTTTTGAGCATGTTTTTTTACTGTTTGTACAGTTCTTTCTGCCTGACCATTAGACTGAGCATGTCCTGGACTGGAAGCAACATGTTCAAATTCCCAACTCTCAGAGAACCCTCTGAATTCACCACTGGCATATTGTGGACCATTGTCAGAGACTACGGAAACTGGGATTCCGTGCCTAGCGAATGTCGACTTCATGGCAGTGATGACACCTCGGCTGGTTGTGTCACACAACTTGGTGATCTCTGGATATTTTGAATAGTAATCTACGCAGAGCAAATACTCTGCACCATTGTAGTGAAAGAGATCTGTGCCAATCTTCTCCCATGGTCTTCCTGGCAGTGTGTGGGGAAGTAGAGGTTCTTTGGGATTGCTGTTTTTGTTTTCATTGCATACAGCACATTGAGACACAACGCCCTCTATCTCAGTTGACATGCCTGGCCAGTAGAGAATATCCCTAGCTCTCTCTTTACATTTCACTATGCCAAGATGTGACTCATGGATTTTGTTCAGCATTTCCTGTCTCATCTGGTTTGGCACAATGAGTTTTGCAGCTTTGAACAACAGTCCTGATGCATAGTTGATTTCCTCTTTGAATGTCCAGTAATTTTTCATTTCTTTTGGAACATCATCTCTTTCTTTTGGCCATCCTGTCATTGTGATGTCTCGTAGCATTTGCATTTCCGGATTATCCGTTGTTGCTTTTCTGAACATTATTAATTTCTTTTCTGAGATGGGTAGTTGTGGTGTAACCCAGTTGACTTCCAACTCCTCTCCTAGCAAATCTTCTTTTTGCTCTTTTAGGAAAGCACGGCTCAGAGTGTCAGCGGTGTACAGCTCTTTCCCTGGCTTATAGGTAACTTTGAGTGTGTACCTCTGTAGTCTGAGAAGCATCCTTTGCAATCTCATGGGAGCTTGGTGGAGTGGCTTTTTGAAGATGCTCTCAAGCGGTTTGTGATCACTCTCAACTTTAATGTCTCTGCCATATAAATACTGGTGGAATTTCTCACACCCATAAACTATGGCAAGTAATTCCTTTTCAATTTGCGCATATCTGCGCTGACAGTCAGTAAGCGCTCGTGATCCATACGCTACAGGCCTTCCATCTTGCAGTATTACAGTTCCTATGCCTTCTGAACTGGCATCCACAGACAATGTCACAGGTGCTTTCACATCATAGAACTTGAGTGTTGGTGCATTGGTAACCAACTTCTTCAATTGTTCATAGCTTTGCTTTTGCTCCTCTTCCCAATGCCATGCCGTGTCATTCTCTAGCAGCTTTCTCAGTGGAGCGCTGACCTCAGACAGGTTGGGAATGAACTTTGCAAGATATTGTATCATGCCCATGAATCTCATCAGCTCCTGTTTGTCTTGTGGTGGTGGTAGCTGTACCACAGCTCTCACTTTTTCATCATCTGCTTTCAGCCCATCAGTGCTGAGTACATGACCTATGTACTTGATCTCTGTAGTTCTGATTTTACATTTGTTTCTGTTCAATTTCAAGTTGTACTCCCTTGCTCTCTCCAAGACCTTTATCAATCTCTGATCATGTTCCTCGATTGTGTCACCCCATACAAGCAAATCATCGATAATGTTGACTACTCCTTCCAGGCCTTCAATCATTTGTGCCACGGATCTCTGGAACACCTCAGATGCAGAAGAGATTCCAAAGGGTAGACGGAGGAACCGATATCTCCCTATAGGAGTGTTGAATGTGCACAACTTGGAACTTTCTTCGTCCAGTTTAATTTGCCAAAACCCTTGATTTGCCTCTAGCACAGAAAAGTACTTTGCTTTCGGCATGCGGGAGACAACCTCTTCAACAGTTAGCAGTGGATAGTGCTCTCGTTTTATTGCCTGATTAAGATCCTGTGGATCCATGCATATCCTCATCTTTTTCGGTTTGACCACCGTCACCATGCTGCTCACCCAGTCTGTCGGTTCTATTTGTCTTGTTATCACTCCATTCTGTTCCATCCTGTGTAGTTCTTCCACTACTTTGTCCCTGGGAGCCACTGGAACCTTTCTTGGAGCATGCACAACTGGTGAAATAGTTGGATCAATCTGAATATGGTGTATCCCTGGTAAACATCCTAAACCAGAACACAAGTCATCAAAGTCATTCAGAATGTCATTGTCTTTTTTTATATCATACACTCTCTTCACCAAACCTAACTTAATGCATGTTTTCTTTCCCAGTATTGCTGGAACATTTTGCTGCGTGATCTCAAACTCAATCTTGTGTTTCTGTCCTTTGTGCACACAAGTGAGTTCTCTCGTGCCCAATGGCGCCGACTGGTGGCCGAAATATGCAACAAGCCTGCAGGTGGATTTTTTCAGCTTTCCTCTGATGTCGAGTGAGTTGAACGTGTCTGCTGACATAACATTGCAACCTGCACCAGTATCAAGCTTAAATTTCACCTTTCTCCTGTTTATCTTCAGTTCTTCAGTCCACTCATCGCCATCCTCCATCTCTGCATTGTCAATCTTTTTGATGCATACTTCTTGTTTCACATTGATTGTGCCAATGAACATGTTATGTTCACTGTCACTCTGTTCCACAGCATGCATTTTCCTTGTGTGGCCTTGTGCCTTGCACATCCTTGCAAAATGATTCTTTTTCTGGCATGACTTACACGTCTGACCAAAAGCTGGACATTTCTTGTATTCATGTTTATATCCACATCTATTGCAATCAAATCCCTTTTGCTCATCATGTGACGCTGGCTTTGTTCTGCCCTTTTCAGCTCTTTCTGTCATAGCTGTATTCACAGGTCTTATTTTATGCACTTCAACTTCTTCATTGAGCATTTTACCTTGACTTGACGTGATCTCATTGGCACGGCAGACATCAATGGCTTTTTCTAACGTAAGATCCGCCTCTCTTAATAGTCTTCTTCTTACACTATCATCTCGTATGCCGCATACAATCCTGTCACGTATCAAAGAGTCATTTAAAAGTCCAAACTCACAATCTTTGGCTTTGCTCTTCAACTCCGTCACGTAGGCGTCTATGGTCTCTGTCGGTCCTTGAGCCTTTGTGAAGAACATATGTCGGGTGTATGGAAGGTTCTTTCTAGGCTCACAGTAATCTTTGAACTTTTCTTTCAACACTTGAATTTTGTCTTTCTCAGCTTCACTGAAGACAAATGGTTGTAAACCTTTATCGCCTCTTCATCCGCCACGTGCAGAAAAGTAGCACACTGCACCGCCTCGGACTTTTCAGCTATTCCGCTAGCAATACAAAACAGCTCCAACTTCTGGATCCATAATTTCCAGTTTTCCGCAAGATTACCTTGTAGGCTCAAACTTGACGGTGGCTGTAACTGTGTCATTTTTTCTTTTCTCTTTTATCATTCCGTGATTTCTTCTGACACCATGTTATATATTGATGTGACTCGGACACATGCGCTGCTTAGAATCAAAACACGTCTTTACTTGTTGTCCGCCATTATACAAGTACATGCAATTACGTCCTGACGTCATACAACCTGAACTACGGAAACACAAAATACATTACAGTTTTCACTGGCCAAAGTGCCGTACATGGTGCAAAAAAGGCATATAAAAGAACACAAACCACATACATAAACAGTACATGAAAACATAAAAATAACAACATATCACAAAAGGGGAGGAAAGGCCAGGGAGAAGAGGTGTGTTTTGAGCCTAGATTTAAAAATGGCGACGGAAGGAGCGTCTATAATTGAAGGCGGCAGTTCTTTCCAAAGGCGGGGGGCAGCCACAGCAAAAGCCCTGTCACCCCTCTGTTTTATGTAGTGCGTGGAACGTGCAGGAGACCCATGCTACATGATCTAAGGGACCTGGGAGCTGAGTGGTGATGGATGAGCTCTGTGATGTAGGGCGGGGCCAGGCCATTTAGGGCTTTAAAAACCATAAGTAGGGTTTTGAAATGAATTCTGTACTGGATGGGCAACCAGTAGAGGGATGCTAGGATGGGGGTTATATGATCCCGCTTACTGGATCCAGTCAGTAGTCTTGCTGCGGAGTTCTGGACCAGCTGAAGGCGAGAGAGGAGTGATTGAGGGAGTCCTAGGTAAAGGGATTTGCAGTAATCCAGCCATGATGTGATGAAGGCGTGTATTACTTTTTCCAGATTGTGAAATGATGAATGGGGTTTCATCTTAGCAATGACTCTGAGCTGGTAAAAATGTATCTTGACTAGAGCAGCAATTTGCTTGTCGAAGCAGAAATTCGAGTTGAAGATGACACCCAGGTTTCTGGTGTGGGGTTTGACGTAGGGGGAGAGAATACCCAGGTCGGCCGCGCGAGGGGGCTTTAGATTTGGAAGGTCCAAAAATAATGATTCTGTTTTTTCATTGTTAATTTGGAGGAAGTTACTTCCCATCCAAACTTTTACCTCCTCAAGGCAGTCAAAGAGGGTCTGGAGTGGGTCTGCAGATCTGAGAGGAAGGTATAATTGCGAGTAGGGTTGCAAAAATCCGGGAATTTTCAAAGTAGGAAAATTTCCATGGGAATTAACAGGAATTTATGGGAATAAACCGGGAATTTACAAAATTGAAGGTTGGCTCTTAACAGGGGACTTAAATATATTTGGGGAAAATATATTTTAGCATAATCTTGACTAACACAACCAGATTTCATGCAAGTAAACTTGAATATCTATGCTAGTCCTCAATCACGCTAGCACACTGATTACTGCAGGGCTATTGAGACCACGCCCCCTACATGCATTGTGCATTCCTCCATCACGTGTGCACTGACTTCTAGAACCCTGGACCACACTTTTGAGCCCAGAGCATATTTAACTCAATATCCATGTTTTTGTTCTTCATTGAAAGAATAAAATAATCAGAACTTGTTAAAGTTCTACTTACAAATAAATCGGCTAAAATTATATTTTTCAATTTTTTGTAGTCTTTTAATAGATTTTGTGTAGTGTTATTTTGCATGGCGTGTCTACTTATAACAAAAAATATATATATTTGGATATGATAGTTTGATTAGTTAATTCCCATTAATTCCTAGTTAATTCCCATTAATTCCCATAATTTTCAGATTTTTAAAATTTCCAAGATTCCCAAGCTTTACTTCCCATGGTAATTTACCAGAAAGTTTTCGGAAATTTACCGGAAATTGTCCACCCCTTTGCAACCCTTATTGCGAGTCATCGGCATAAAAGTGAAATGAGATGTTATGCTTCCTGATTATATTACCTAGAGGGAGCATGTATAGGCAAAAGAGGACAGGGCCTAAAATGGACCCCTGGGGGACCCCACAGGACACAGGGGCAGAGGGTGAGGAGAACTGCCCGATAGACACTGTGAAAGATCTATTGCTAAGATAAGAGGAAAACCATTGAAGGGCTGTACTACTTATACCAACCCACTGCTCTAGGTGTTTAACCATTATATTAATGGTTTAGAAGGAACAATCACAGTTGTCCATAAAGTATCTGTTTCAGAGAGGAACCTCAGTTAGTTTATGAAAAATGAGGCAGTTTCTAAAGTAAGTAAAAGAACAAGGTATAGAAAAGCAGACATGGAGAAATGTAAACAAAGTCGTTTCAATCTCTGAACCACGTGGGGACCGTCTACCATATCAGCAAGCAATAAAAGAAGTATAAAATCTGGCAGGAAGCAAACTGATCAGACTTGACGGTCTCAGACTAAAAAAACCTTCAGTGGCTGAAGATCAGTTGCTGCAGTCAAAAAAGAGTCACTGAATCAACATTTCTGAATGCTAAAGTACAGAAAATGTGTAGTATTCTGAATAATGGCCTATATGACATTATGGCAAGACAGAAGCCATGGCTCTAAGAGTGGCCAGGGATGTAGTTCAAGCCATATTAAGAATGTTATTAAGAGTCTGTGCTGAGACTGAAATGCTATCTATCTATGCTACGAGTCCATTGATTTGACTTGTTTTGCCAATTGCACAGTAATAACAACCTTGAAATTCACTACCTACTTCTGCTTATTCTCAAAATGATTTCTGAAATAATATCAATGAATGATAATTCCTATGGGTTAGGGGTAAGAGAGGAAATTTTGGTATGCGTGAGCACCCCTAAAAATAGTGTCCACGATCAAGGCATGCCTCCACCAACCCATGCAATTGCCGTTATAGCAAGGCATGTCTGGATAATAGGCCTATAAGACACAATGAGCATCACCTATCCTTTATCAGGATGTGTAGGAAGAAGGCCTACTGCTCAAACTTTTACAACACTGTAGACTACTGTTTCAGCCTTTATAACTAATGGTTTTAAAATGTGTCCCTCAGGTTTACTCAAAGGGTGATATTAAACGGCAAACCATACCCAGAGGGTGTTGGAAAAAACAAGAAGGAAGCCCGGCAAAATGCAGCCAAACACGCTTTAGAGAGCGTTTTAGAGGCAGATTCACACCACTCCCATGTCTCGGGATGGTCCGTGAGGGACGCTACAGAGCCAATTAATCAGTCAAGGCTCATCCAACCCAACTACACGTGCTGGCTCAACGAGTACAGTCAGAAGAACTGGGTTCCCATAAGGGCACTGGAGTCCACCGCGGTGGAACTGTGCTACGCTAAACCGTAAGTCTCTGCGACTGCGGTTCGTCCCTTCATTACCCATCTGTTGAGCTAGCCACTCGGCTCAGAATGTCTGTGTTTTCAGATGTTGCAGGTTTGTACTTGACGGTACGGAGTACCCGTCTGGCTCTGGGAGAACGAAGAAGGAGGCAAAGGAGGAAGCAGCCAGGCTTGCATATGAGGAGATATGTAGAAATCCACCCTCAAATGTAAGTTCAGGGTGGGAGGTGGGAATAGAGATGGTGTGTTCTGATGTAATAAACACAATGTATAAAAGCACAATATAACTTCTTCTTTTAAAGACCATAGATCAGAGTGGCAGTGTTGAGCCATCGAGTCCTCAAAAAAATGAATTGAATCAAGACATGTCGGAGGCAATGTGAGTACAGACAGGATGAACACATCACACAGTGGACGATCGATTCTTGATTAAGTGTTGTTTTTGTTAACCGTCTATCCCTCAGTGTTTCACTTGCAAACATGGAGGTGAGCATCAGAGAGCATTCTGGCTTGAGTGAGCCTAATTACATAGGACTGCTCAACCAGCATTGTCAGAAGAACATGTGCCACGTGGACTTTTCATTGGTGAGAAGATCTGGTCCTCCACACTGCCCTCAGTGAGTATCAACATTAATGCATAGAGAATAAGAAAATGTACTGTGTACACAATTCACTAAACCGGGAGGTACAAATATTTTATAAACCTGTGTTTTCCAGCTAAAATGCTTGTGTTTATTTTATGTTTGAAAATATGATTATCTTTTTTGGGGTCCGACTGCTTCCTTCCTATTTCCTTTTTCTTACATGGAACAAAGCCAATCTGAAAGTATATGTAAATTATCGCCAGAATTGTTTCTGCCAACAATATATATAAAAAAAAAGTTTGGTTAAACAGCTAGATCAATTACCTCAATCCATGATGGTATCCTCATGGAGGGACCTTACTGTAAACATTCAGATTGTAATCCCTGTACCCTTGTGCCCCCAGGTTTTTCTACAGGGTGGTTATTGACGGTAGGGAGTACCCTGAAGTCGAGGCGAAGACTACAAAGGAGGCCAAAAAAAGGGCAGCAAAGGAGGCCTGGTCTGTGCTTCAAAATTCGTCAGACTGGGACAGCAAGGTATTTCTCTGTCTCTCTCTGCCTTGTATCTCTGCCTCCCTCTCTCTCTGTCTCTCTCTGCCTCTTTCTCTCTGCCTCCCTCTCTCTTAGTTTCTCTCTGTCTCTCTGAATCCCGCTGTCTCCCTCTGCCTCTCTGTCTCTCTGCCTCTTAAAGTTCAATTCAAAAAAGCTTTATTGGCCTGAAAAATAAAGATGTACATTGCCAAAGTGGGTGAACAATACAGAAACAATACACCTCTCACTGTCCCAATCTCTCTCTGTCTCTCTCTGTCTGTCTGCCTCTCATTCTCTCTCTGTTTCTCTGCCTCTCTCTATCTCTCTCTATGTCTCTCTGCCTCTCTCTGTCTCTCTTGATACACTAATAGATTTAATCAAATAAATCAAATAATGATTCAAACACCTGTTCTTCACTTATGGAAAACAAAATATTGCTTATTACTGGTCTTATTTCAGGCATCTGGGAAGTCCGCCAAATCAGAAGAGAATGGCACATCTAATAAACCAACATCACAAGTGTAAGGACTCAAAAGGAACCATGACATTCCAGCTACTAGTATCTTTGCTGTCCGGAAGTTTATTTTATATCTTTCTTTTTAATTACTAAGGGCTACCTCTTCATCAGATTGCTTGATTCAGTTCAAAGAACCTTCCAAGGTAAGTTCAGAGGTTGTATTTGGTGGGTTTCTCATTTAATAGGTTTCTCAGTTATTACATCCAACATAAAAAAAATATTTTCATTATTATTATTTAATTTGTAATCACAATTTTATAATATCACAATATTTTTCTATTTTGCAGGAAGAAAGATTTTGTAGCAAGAATAAAATTAAGTAAGTCATTGAAATATTTCTCAAAATTCCCTTCAGGTCTGTACACTTTCTTTAAGCTTTATTGTGATTATTGCTATTTTGGTAGACTTGCCGCAATCTTAAACAATGCCCAAAAAGAACCAACCAATACACCAACAAGTCCAACTACTTCTTCTAGGTAAGGCAAACACGGACCTCCACCTGCAAATGTCTGTTTTTGTTTTGAATGGGTGTGCCATGCATGATCATGTCTCTATGAATGTGTGAAGAGATAATAACTCATCTTACTTTCAATAGGTTCTTAAAAGAATACGACCATATTGAGCCAATTGGGGATGGGGGCTTTGGTCAAGTTTACAAGGCCAGGTTGAAACACTTGAATGTGTATTACGCGGTCAAGATAGTGACCAATAAAGAGTAAGAGTCTTCCAGCTTTAATCTCATTGTATAGTTTTGTTGCTCATGTAACCTAAATTAATATTTTCATGCTACCACTCATTTTGATCAGGAAAGCTCTGCGTGAGGCAGCGGTCTTAGCAGATCTACAGCACCCTAATATCGTTCGATATTACACCTCCTGGATTGAGGATTCGCACTACAAGCCTCACAAAGGTGAAGATTCCAGCACTTCCCAGTAAGTAATTCTACCATTACAATTAGGTTCAACAGTCAACAATATTCTGCATACTACAGGTGGTTCACATTTTGACTTATATCTTCGTAACAAGGTCAAGCAGCGATACGTCCCGGACTTTCCTGTACATCCAAATGGAGCTGTGTGAAATGAAGGATCTTGAGGAGTGGATAATTGAGAAGAACTCATTGCATCAGGATCCCACTCGGGGGAAGGAGAGTCTCGACATCATGAGGAAGATAATATGTGGTGTGGAATACATCCACTCCAAGAATCTAGTCCACAGAGACCTAAAGGTGTCATACTGTTTGGGTTACATTTAGTTTCTATGCCACACGGTTACCGCTTGACGAACAACTCTAAATATTGTCTTTGTGTCGGACAGCCCTCCAACATTATGGTTGGATCGAAGGGAGAGGTGAAGATTGTGGATTTTGGTCTGGTAACGGCGGAAAGGGACGAGGAAGGCAATGTGTTGGAGAAGACGATGCGCACGGGCACTAGGTCCTTTATGGCCCCTGAACAAGTGAGATCACCTGTTTTATAAAGTTAAAAAAAACGGTTTGTGATGAAGCGCAGCATAAAGGATATCCCTAATTAATGATCTTTATCTGTATGTTTTATTCTAGAGTAACAAAAACATATACGACAAAAAGGTGGATATATTTGCGTCGGGCTTGGTATATTTCTTGATGCTGTGGAATATCTCCGGTCAGGAAAGGAGGGAAGTAAGTCTGTTATAGATGGCATTTTTTAATCATATCTTTATGATCATAAATAAGTTTTGTGTTCATGAATGAATTTTGTTTAATCCATCAACAGATGTTGTGCGGCATCAAAAAACAAAAATTTCCAGCAGACTTTACACGGTCATTTCCTGAAGAGGTCTCATTCATTTTTACTTTCATACGTAGACATAAATTATGCAAAAAATTATGTTAACTTTTATGATACTGCCATGTATTATAATAATATATATATTTTTAATATATATATTTTTGTCCGTTTGCAGCAAGATCTAATTGCATCGATGCTACATAAAAATCCCAAATCCCGACCCTCTGCTGAGAAGATAAAGGCTAAGCTGGAGGGGTCGGATCGTTCTACAGGGAGTCCGAGAACGATCTGACCCAAGTGGACGGACGAGGTGAAGGAGGTGTTGGGACCAACGACCTTTTAACATTTTTTATCTATTTTTAACATGCACTATGTAACTTTGTCACTGCAGCCATGACTTCTGTCTTCTTCTATTAATCGGAGCAGGAAATCTGTGTTGTCTTAGGTTTGCGGTTGTTAAATGGGCCTGCTCTAGCTCTACGTTATAAGACACATATATTTTTTTGTTGCTCATCTGTTTTTTTTTACTTTGCTTGTGTGTGTAGTGGAAATGTCATTTCCTGAAAGGTCTCAATAATTTGCACTTTCATGCGTAGACATAAATTATGCAAGTCGACTTTTACGATGCCATGCACTATGTAACTTTGTCACTGCAGCCATGACTTCTGTTGAGGAAGGTATTAATCACTAAAATTAGACATAGTTTCGCCTCATTGGGTTTCTATCCCACCCAAGTGTCAGTTGATGACACCTTCTCCCTTTCCTCACACCCTCCCGGTCTCTGACCCCAGGGTTAGTTGATGACACCTTATCCCTCATGTTGGATGAAAAGATGTGTTAGTGTTTTAAAGAGAAAAAATGTACTGAGAACGTTATCATAGTTGTATCTGTAGGTCTACTACAAGGTTCATTATACATCTCTTTCTAACCGAATTCAATACGATAGTTCAGGTTTGCTGCAGGTTTTTATTTTATATATATATTATATTTATATATATAGGGGGTTGCCGTTTATTTACATTCTGAACAATATTTTCTTCACAAAACTTGAGGTGAGCTGCCTATAGGCTTGTTGCGCTAGGCTACACTAAGGCAGTTATTGCTACTGCTGCAGCGTTAAGTCCCTTCAAAAATTAAAGATGCTGGGAAAAAATCCCCCAAATTAGCAACTAAATTACTAAAATGTAGTGTTTACTTCTCGCTATCATCAATCTATTTTGAACTCAATTAAAATACCTCCGACAACAACCCTCCTTGACAACAATGCAACAAAGGCTACCACAAAAACAATAACACAAACAGTACACAAGAACATGAAAGCTACAATATTAAATAAGCAAGGCAACTCACTACACTGCCTCCAATGCATGTAATTGCACATGTAATATTGTACATCCCTAATATGGCACTTTTAAAAGCATCATTGCATAGACCCCTTATTACAAAGCATTGGTTATCGTTTAGCAATAAGCCTTTTTAAGCTTAATCAATGAATCATTAGATTCATTCATAGATAAAAGTATTAAATATACGTTTATTACTTAATATACTTGGTTATTGATTAATATTCCAGATTAGTGCCAACGGGCATCATTCGATTTGAATCATGCCTGGCTGAAGTTACACTTACATACCGATTAGGACCACTAGGGGGAGCTGTTGGTTTACGAGTGAGTGTTTACGGTGAGCGCCTTAACCTAGGAATGTGACATTTCTCATCAGGCCTTCAGCACATGCTGGTCTGTATGGAAAACACCATTCCCAAACAGAGAAGGCAAGATTCCAGTGAAACACCTGGCCGTGGAGCACCTGGTCACATGGACCTGGATAATCAGTAGACCAATCAGATCACACGGCTTGAAGTGTGTACACTGCACCCAACAATCAGTGAGCAGAGGACTTCACAATGAGTTGACTGCCGTTCATGGAGGTCAAAGGTTGTAGCCATCAAGCACTATGCCTCCGATTTGTATTCATAATCACCTGACAGCAGCTAGGCACAAAGTGCATTCGGCCAACATTGGTGAGTTAATAGTTGCTTTAGGGTATAATTTTAATAGGATATAGAATGTAATCATATTTCCTATCTTTGATCAAAGCATTTCAACTATTTAGCATTAATATAGTTTAATTGCTAAATAGTGAAATGAAATGCTTATAGGCCGATAGTAGGTCTTTTATTCAGTTTTTATTAATCATTTAGCACTAATAGTATAAGTGCTAAATAGTTGAAATGCTTATAGTTGGACTTTTACTCAGTTTTCACACACTGGTTTTCCCGATCATGAAGCAACAGCAAATAATTGTTCGGAAAACAACTCTGGGGTCATCTAAATAAAAGTTGAATCGACACTGTTCACGGATAGTCTCAGTAAAAAAGATGGTTACATCACCACTACCAATTATTACAGTGCACTTTGAATTGTATTGCGAATAATATATATAGATTGTGAGTGTGTATATGTAGATTAAGTTCGGTGTGTGTTTGTGTGTGTGAAAGTGCACGTTTGAGCACGAGTGTGTACGACTATATATTTATGAGGCAGCTTGCGGACCTTGAGTGAAAACTCTTGAGTTTCTCTGCCTTTAACCACTTCATATGGGCCAAAATCAAAAAGCTGATGAAACTGCATTTTCTGTGTTGACTAGCCTCCATCCATTGGCCTATTACCAGCTCCCTGTCCTTAACCTCATCTCCAGGTGTATTTGCTTTAGCCCAGCCTCACTGGTGCTTTATCCAGTCCCATGTGAAGTATCAACCAATCATCATGGGAGCATACAGCAGGGGGCGGGAGGAAGGCAGTGTGGCAGGATACATCACGTGTTAGCCAATCAGCATCCCTTTCCACGTTTTGTCTGATTACGGAGAAAACTAAGTGGTTTAGCAAACCAGCTGTTTGGCTGCATTCGTGTCCGAATGAAACACATGTGTGAGATGATGCGATGGGGATGTTATCATAGAAAATAGGTCCCTGTGGAGAGGTATGTTGGAGGTTGAGAGAGAAACAAAAGAGAAAAATCATGGTTTGCCCGGGATAAAGAAAAAAGGAAAAGGTTTAGAAATAAGCCGTTTTCAAGAGCAGGCCTTCGGAAAAATATGATTATATGTAAGAGCCGTGAAAGGTATAACACTGCACTTATTCATTCATATACCGAAGTATATGAACATGTATATAATAATGTATAAATATATGATACAAAACATGTGCTACTCGCTCTGCTGTCCCCTAGCAGAAGTGCTACTCGCTCTGCTGTCCCCTAGCAGAAGTGACCCTGCGATTGCAAAGCAACAGACCTTATTCAGCCATGACCTTAACACACTGAGCCACTGTTCCCAGGGATATTGAAAGAATCATGACATTAAATATCTGCCCTTAAATGATGCAACAACAAGTAAGGAAAAGAGAATGGTGGCAGGAAACTGGTGGATTGCCTACTCTGGCTAGGAAATGAGTCCTTAGCCCAAGTGAAGGAGTTCGGGAGTGAGGGTACGATGGAGCGTGAGATTGGCCGGAGAATCGAAGCAGCGGGGGCGGTGTTGCGTTCGCTTTACCGCACCGTTGTGACGAAAAGAGAGCTGAGCCGCAAGGCAAAGCTCTCAATCTGCTGGTCCTACCCTCCTACCCTCACCAATGGAAGTGGGCTATCTATGAATGGTGGGTGATGACCGAAAGGACGAGATTGCGGGTACAAGCGGCCGAGATGGGTTTTCTCAGGAGGGTGGTCAATGTGGCCCGGGAAAGGGAAGTCTGGGCCCCCCTGCTAGAGCTGCTGCCCCTGCAAACTAATCTTTTTTTTTAGAGGTGAAAAAGGCCTCTAATTCTTTTTCGCCTCTAAGAAAAAAGATTAGCTTGCAGGGCTTATTCGCCTCTGATTGGTTAGAATGGCTCTCCTGTGATTGATTACGGTTAGGGTTAGGGTGAGGTTTAGGATTAACCCTAACCCTAACCCTAAACCTAACCATAACCTCCCCCAAACAGCTAGGACTAATCGAAACACGATCTAAAGGAGAGCCCTTCTAACCAATCAGAGGCGAAAAAGGCGGTACTTGCCCATACCATCCTGCGAAAAAAAGATTTGCCCCCCGCGACCCGACCCCGGAGAAGCGGTTGAAGATGAGGATGAGGATGAGGATGGTGGCTGACGCAGCAGTACCCCCCTCAGGCTGTATGTGGCAATGCGCTGAATGACTCAGATAGAATGGCAATGAGCCACCACATGTCTAGTCAGTGGAGCAACTTATCATGTACCTGTGACAACTACCAGGGAGCCAACCTGAAATCTTGATAGATATTTTTTCCTTCAATAACAGTGGTTATTGAGTAGACTGTGTATTGGAGCATGTCTTGGCATGTTCTGTTATGCCAACCAAATAATTCAAGCAAGTTTTAAGATATAGACTTGAAGCCACTCCAGAAACCAAATTAAGATGAATCAGCAGGATGGTGAGTAGTAAGAAGATAATAAGTAAAACATTATTTTCTGACATAACCTTGTTACAACCAATTCATCCAAAATACTTGCCAATGAAATTACCCAAAAGCATATAGTTATAGCTTATATAATTAAAGGCATATTGATGAGCTTATATAATGTGTTTCAGCTGTGTACTTTTAAGTGAGTAGTATTGTTCTAAAATAATTAATAAATAAAATACAATTATTAGTATTCAACCAATTGGGTTTAACTAATGATTGGACTCATGAAAATGTTCAGAAGCGATTGCTTCGTTATTTAAATGATCCAAGCAACTAACAGAAGGAACATTTCCATGTTTGGAAAGGTATCCATGACCAGGTGACCACGACTCATAGTTTAGACTCGAGCTCGTCCCCTTCATGGCCCGGCCCATCCGGTTCAACAGACTTGCTCTAACACCAATTCATGTTTTTGTACAGCTGATATAATAAACATGTATATTAACAAACCTACATAACTTGACATTCATTTGGTGGCCATGACATGGTTTGTAAATACATGTATGTGCATTATATTAACTGCACAACAATAAGGAGTGGTATTTTAGAACAACTTCACCAGATGGACGCGGACATGTTGTGAAATGAGCTGATGATGACGTAGACACCCGGAAATCAAATCTAGAGCCTTAACCCTTTAGTGGGCAGAAAAAGTAGAGAAGCGCACACCACGCTCTGTTAGCTTGTGCTATATGCATGCATGATCACATACAAGTGTGATATTTATATTGTCATACCACATGGAATCAATCAACTACATCGCTAAACTCAATGAGTATGTGCAGAAAAGTGGCTGTGAGTTGAAATACGACGACGTGGGTTCCGAAGGCCCTGCTCATATTGAAACGTAAGTCTGCTCTAGCATTACGCATAGGGTTTTTATTAGGCAGCCCATCTGTTGTATTTGATACAGTTTATATTGCAGCTTGCTCAACATCGGATGGTTATTTCGACTTGGCTTCAGGGAGTTTGGTATATGAGTGACAGGTTGGATATTAACAGTTGTCCCATTAGCTAGGCCTACCTCTCATAACGCAAACCAACATCTGTTGTATTGTATTAGATGAATGGTTTAGAAGGAACAATCACAGATGTCAATATCAAGGCATGCCTCCGCCAACACATGCAAATGCCGTTATAGCAAGGCATGTCTGGATAATAGGCCTATAAGACACAATGAGCATCATCTATCCCTTACCAGGATGTGTAAGAAGAAGGCCTACTGCTCAAACTTTTACAACACTGTAGACTACTGTTTCAGCCTTTATAACTAATGGTTTTAAAATGTGTCCCTCAGGTTTACTCAAAGGGTGATATTAAACGGCAAACCATACCCAGAGGGCGTTGGAAAAAACAAGGAGGAGGCACGGCAAAATGCAGCCAAACACGCTTTAGAGAGCGTTTTAGAGACGGAGTCAAACCACTCCCATGTCTCGGGGTGGTCCATGAGGGACGCTACAGAGCCAATTAATCAGGCAAGGTTCACCCAAACCAACGAGTCCACCGCGATGGAACTGGACCACGCTAAACCGTAAGTCTCTGCGACTGCGGTTCGTCCCTTCATTACCCATCTGTTGAGCTAGCCACTCGGCTCAGAATGTCTGTGTTTTCAGAAGTTGCAAGTTTGTGCTTGACGGTACGGAGTACCCGTCTGGCTCTGGGAGAGCGAAGAAGGAGGCAAAGGAGGAAGCAGCCAGGCTTGCATATAAGAAGATATGGAGAAATCCACCCTCAAATGTAAGTTCAGGGTGGGAGGTGGGAATAGAGATGGTGTGTTCTAATGTAATAAACACAATGTATAAAAGCACAATATAACTTCTTCTTTTAAAGACCATAGATCAGAGTGGCAGTGTTGAGCCATCGAGTCCACAAACAAATGAATTGAATCAAGTCATGTCGGAGGCAATGTGAGTACAGACAGGATGGACACATCACAGTGGACGATCGATTCTTGATTAAGTGTTGATGTTTTTGTTAACCGTCTATCCCCCAGTGGTTCACCTGCAAATATGGGGGTGAGCACCAGAGAGCATTCTGGCTTGACTGAGCTTACATACTTAGGACTGTACAGCCAGCCTCAGCAGGAGAACATGTGCAACGTGGACTCTTCATTGGTGGAAAGATGTGGTCCTGCACACTACCCTCAGTGAGTATCAACAGTAATGTGAGAGAGAATAAGAAAATGTATTGTGTTTTTTGGGGTCTGACTGTTTCCTACCTATTTCCTTCTTCTTACATGGGACAAAGACAATCTGAAAGTATATGTAAATTATCGCCGGAATTGTTTCTTCCAACAATATGCATAAAAAAGATTGGTTTAACAGCTGGATCAATAACCCCCTCCATGGTCCCCATGGAGGGACCTTACTGTAAATATTCTGTTTTTTTTCTACAGGACGGTTATTGACGGTAAGGAGTTCCCTGAAGTCGAGGGGAAGACTACAAAGGTGGCCAAAAAAAGGACAGCAAAGGAGGCCTTGTCTGTGCTGTCAGACTGGGAGAGCAAGGTATTTATGCCTCTCTCTGCCTCGCTCTGTCTCTCTGCCTCTCAATTAAAATTCAAAAAAGGTTAAATGGCATGAGAAACAAACTTTACATTGCCAAAGCGGGTGAACAATACAGAAACAATACACCACTCTCTGTCTCTGTGCCTCTCTCTGTCTCTCTGACTGTAGCTGCTTTCACACATACACGTAAGTCCTGCTATTCTCCTGATGGGCCGTATATGTGAAAAACATATCCTGACATTGGTATCCTGAAAATATCCTGAAAAAATACTAGCCCTGAGGTAGTATTTTCGCCGGCGGAAACGTTAATTACCTTATATGTGAATGAGGAGTAGAAAGACGGTATTTCACACCATTTCAGTGGCCATGTTGATGACGCTTTGGTCCGCATTTGCATGTCATTGAGTGGCACCCTAAATGATAATCAGCCTATTGCCTTTTTCGCTGAATGGTTACAAAAATATTTAAAGGTTGGCACTGCTTTTCAGAGTCATTTGTGGTAAACGCTAAAAGATAGGTCTTATCATAACCCTAAAAGTATTCATCATACAAAAATTTGTATTATTATTATTTACAACAGTTTTAGCTGAACATTATAGGGTTCCGGCCTTCCACTCCCTGTTTTCTCAGTTAAACACAGAAATCAACTACATTTGTCTCAGTGTTTGTTATATATGAAATGAAGCAACACAAGACGCTCTTTCTCCGGTAACGCAGTCTTTCGCGACGCCTTTCTTCTTCGTCGTTTCTTCTATTTGTCCCCAACTCACGCTCCAATCTTTCATTGATCGATTGTTCTGATATTGTGGATGCAACGGAATATATGATGCATCGTTTCAGAAACATTTAAGATGATCGCGATGAGTTCTGCCCATTCTGCCTCCGTGCTGTCTGCAGTCAAACAAAACAAACAAAGTGACAGAGGCCACACTTATCCCGCCTCTTGCAAACTTAGACCCTATGTCATATCCTGCCCCTTGTAAGCCCACTCCCCTAAACCCCCTGTTGATTCTACTGATGTCGGAACGACATCGTTGTCCGCATATAAAGAATCAAGTGTGAATAAGTGTGGATGACCCTGAGGGTCGAACCTGATATACAAATTTGGCGGAAAAGCGGAGGACATGTGTGAAAAAGGCTTATCTGTCGCTCTGTCTCTCTCTGTCTCTCGGCCTCTGAAATTCAAATACAAACAAGGTTAAATGGCATGGGAAACTAAATTTACATTGCCAAAGCGGTTGAGCAATACAGAAACAATACACCTCTCTCTGCCTCTCTCTCTGTCTGCCTCTCCGTTTCTCTCTGTCTCTCTGTTTCTTTGTCTCCCTCTGTCTCTCTGTCTCTCTCCGTCTCTCTCAGTCTGTCTCTCTCTCTGTCTCCCTCTCTCTCTGCTTCTCTTGATAGATAGAGGGATAGATAGATTGTTCTCCACCTGTTCCCCACTAAATAATGCCTATTACTGTTATTATTTTAGGCAAATGGAAAGTCCGCCAAATCAGAAGAGGTTGGCACATCTAATAAAGCAACATCAGACGTGTAAGGATTCAAAAGGAACCATGACATACCAGCTACTAGTATCTTTGCTGTCCAGAAGTTTATTTTATATCCTTGTTTTTAATCACTAAGGGCTACCTCTTCATCACATAGCTGGATTCAGTTCAACAATTCCTCTGCACCTCCCAAGGTACCAATTGCTTTTTTGGAAAGTTGCATTTCATGGGTTACTCATTTGATGTGTTTCTCAGTTATAACATTTTTATTTTTCTATTATGAAGGAAGAAAAATTGGGTAGCAAGGCTAAAATTAAGTAAGTTTTTTAAATATTTCTCAAAATTCCCATGTCTGTACACTTTCTTTAATCTTAATTGTGATTATTGCTGTTTTGGTAGACTTGGAGAGAAATTCAACAAAGAACCAACAAATACACCAAGAGGTCCAACTACTTCTTCTAGGTAAGGCAAACACGAACCTCCACCTGCAATTTCTGTGTTTATTTTGCATGATAATGTCTCTATGAATGTGTGAGGAGATAATAACTCATCTTACTTTCAACAGGTTCTTAAAAGAATACGACAATATTGAGGATATTGGAAAAGGGGGCTTCGGTCACGTTCACAAGGCAAGGTTGAAACTCTTGGATAAGTATTACGCGGTCAAGATAGTGCCCAATAAAGAGTAAGAGTCTTCCAGCTTTTATCTCATTGGATAGTTTTGTTGCTCATTTGACCTAAATTAATATTTTCATGCTGCCACTCATTTTGATCAGAAAAGCTCTGCGTGAGGCAGCGGTCTTAGCAGATCTACAGCATCCTAATATCGTTCGATATTACACCTCCTGGATTGAGGATCAGGAAAACATGCCTCCCAACAGTGAAGGTTCCAGCACTTCCCAGTAAGTAATTCTACCATTACAATTAGGTTTAACAGTAAACAATATTCTGCATACTACAGGTTGTTCACATTTTGACTTCTATCTTCATAACAAGGTCAAGCAGCGATATGTCCGGGCCGTACCTGTACATCCAAATGGAGCTGTGTGACATGAAGAATCTGGAAGAGTGGATAGAGAGGAAGAACTTATCGCATCAAGATCCCACTCGGGGGAAGGAGAGTTTAGACATCATGAAGCAGATAATATGTGGTGTGGAATACATCCACTCCAAGAAGCTAATGCACCGAGACCTAAAGGTGGCATACAGTTTGGGTTACATTTATGGCCTTTTTCCACCGACAGTACCAGCTCTACATGCCACGACTTAGCGTGGCAAGACTTGGTTTGGTTCCAGGCAAGGCATGTCATGTTTCCATCTAGAATAAAGTACCTCTTCAATGTGGGCAGGTCGTCATAGCACGCATGTGCGAAACTGCAGTGACATACTTATCCACGCGACACAGAAAGGGCTTGGCTTGGGGCAGGAGCGTGTCCAACTCTGTCACGGTCCAAGACGTGTTCTTCCGCTGATGCTTGTATTTATAGAAGCCGGGTGTCAGGCTCGGACGTCGCGTTCATCATGACTCGTCCAGTGGCATCACTCTCTGGCCAATCAGTGGCCAGCAGCCTGTTAACATCATACAAAAGTATCAGATCAGCTCTCTTGGAACCTCGACGGAGGTGAGAATAAAAAGGTACCAGTTAGCAGGTACCAGGTACCTCATTTTGGTGATCGAAACCGCCTTCACTTAGGCCGCCTAAGTGAAGGCGAGTTGAGCTGGTACTGTCGGTGGAAAAAGGCCATTAGTTACTATGCCACATGGTTACCTCTTGAACAACTCAAATATTGTCTTTGTGACTTTCAGCCCTCCAACATTATGGTTGGATCGGATGGAGCGGTGAAGATCGTGGATTTTGGTCTGGTGACGGCAGAGAGTGACGAGGAGGGCAATGTGTTGGAGAAAACGATGGACACGGGCACTAGGTCGTTTATGGCCCCTGAACAAGTGAGAACACCTGTTTTATAAACTAAAAAAAAACATTTGTAATAAAGTGCAGCATAAAGGATATCTCTTATCAATGATCTTTATCTGTATGTTTTATTACAGAGGTACAAAAACGTATACAACAATAAGGTGGATATATTTGCATCCGGCTTGGTATATTTTTTGATGCTGTGGAATATCTCCAGTCATGAAAGGAGTAGAGTAAGTCTGTTATAGATGGCATTATTTAATCATATCTTTGTGAACACCATATCAAGTATTGTGTTAATAAATTAATTCATATTATTTTTCATGTTAACAGAGTTGGGATAACATCAGAAAACAACAATTTCCAGCAGACTTCACACGGTCATTTCTTAAAGAGGTCAAATTAATTTGTACTTTCATACGTAGACCTACAATTATGCAAGTCAACTTTTACGATACTGCCATGTATGACGACCTAGCATGCTTTAATATATATTTGTTATGTCTGTTTGCAGTCATTTCTAATTAAATCGATGCTACATGAAAATCCCGAATCCCGACCCTCTGCTGAGGAGATAATGGCTCAGCTGGAGGGGTCGGATCTTCCTACAGCGAGTCCGAACAGACCCAATGAGATGGACAAGGGCTGGGGATCAGCGCCCTTTTAACACTACCTTTTTAATCTATTGTTAACATGCACTATGCAACTTTGTTACTGCTGCCATGACTTCTGTTGAGGAAGTTATTAATCGTTAATGTTAGTGCCATTTTGTCATATTGTAATTTAAACTCAGATTTAGATATTATATTATTTAGATTAATATTTAGTGATTGATTATTATATTGATTGACTAATTGTTTTGCATTTTAGTTTAATAACTGTTTAGTGTACTTGCTTTCATTGGTTAGAATTATTAGAGATGCATAGGATATATTAGTTACTTTAGAGCACGCTATTATGACGTAGGGTTTCGCGCATTTAGGGTTAGTAAAACTGTGTATTTGTATCATTTGTTTCATTCAGTAAAGACGAAGCGAACACACTGTTCTACCGTCGTTTCAACACATTAAACACGCATAGACCTCGTTCTTTCTGTCTTAGAGTGGTTAAGTGACTGAATATGTTTAGAGATATTTACTGATCACAACAATGGAGCTTTAGCCACTACAGCTAAAGTTAGATAACGTTTCGCGTCATTGGGTTTCCATCCCACCAAAGTGTTAGTTGATGACACCTTCTCCCTTCCCTAACGCCCCTCCCGGTCTCTGACCCCCAGGGTTAGTTGATGACACCTTATCCCTGCCCTCAGCCCCTCCCTGGCAGACCCCTTTCTCGCACTGCACTATTGAGCACTGTTTTCATAAGTACAGTAATTATGACTTGTGTGGTGAAACCATTGTGCACAAAAGAAAAGTGTGGTGGCCCTCATTGTCTGTTAGGAGGGATAGGCACTGCCTTCTTTTTATTTACAAAGCCGTAATAATAAAAGCCGTAACTAATAAGTTTCAAATTAAATTAAAATCAGGAATTCATAATTTTCCTTTGTTAATCCATGTCTGTAAATGTGTAATAAACCGGTTTTACTTAAATTCATTGTGTCATCATTCTCATGGTTGGATATAGTGTGGCAGTTTAAACTACTCCACTACATATTTGATTAAAAAAAAGTGTTAGTGTTTTTAAAGAGAAAAAATGTATGGAGAATGTTAACATAGTTGTATCTGTAGGTCAGGTTCATTATACAGCTGTTTCTAACTGAAATCATTAGGATAGTTCAAGTTTGCTGCAGGTTTCTTTTATTTTATATATATGTTATATTTATATATATATAGGGGGTGGCCGTTGATTTACATTCTGAACAATATTTGCTTCACAAAACTTGAGGTGAGCTGTAGGCTTGTTGCGCTAGGCTACACTAAGGCAGTTATTGCTACTGCTGCAGCGTTAAGTCCCTTCAAAAATGAATGATGCTGGGAAAAAATCCCCCAAATTAGCAACTAAATTACTAAAATGTAGTGTTTACTTCTCGCTATCATCAATCTATTTTGGACTCAATTAAAATACCTCCGACAACAACCCTCATTGACAACAATGCAACAAAGGCTACCACAAAAACAATAACACAAACAGTACACAAGAACATGAAAGCTACAATATTAAATAAGCAAGGCAACTCACCAGGGATGAGTCTAGGTTCTGACTTTTCGGTGGGCTCAGCCCCAGGAAGTGGGGGGGGGGGTTATTGTCAGAAAAGCACAGACCTTTTGTAACAGTTTAACCCCAGTTAAACTCACAATACCAATGAGTAAGGAGGAAAGGATTAAACATCATAGTTGTGATTTCCTGCATTCTGCTGCATTTTAGGGTGACCTGGTGGAGATCCTACATTTATTTTGGTGGGGGGTAAATCTATGTATTTATCTATCAATCCAACATATTGTATTTTTGAACAGTCTGCTGGTTTATTGTCAGAAAAGCACAGACCTTTTGTAACAGTTTAACCCCAGTTAAACTCATAATACCAATGAGTAAGGAGGAAAGGATTAAACACATTTTGGCTAGTCTCTAGCTCTTTAAGAAGAACTAAATTGTTTACAACTTAACCTTTTTATCTGAGTTATAGACAATAGGATCAGCTAAATAATGCAGTTCTGAACCACTAAAGTGATGAAAGGAAAGAAGACTGTTTGGATGAAGGAGTAATCAAATGGATGTGAACTGTAATAAGAAATTTGAGGTATAATAAATTTCCTTTGGGTAATTTTTACTCAGATGACCATATTTCCCCCTTTTTTTGTATTTACACATTTACTGAAACACATTGGTTTTCAAAGTAAACTATACATGATAAATATGGAAATTGGATACTAAAATTGTGAAGACCAAGTAAAATGCGAACTTCAAAACAAATATTGTTTCAGTGATATCAGAATATTGTTATTATTATATTATCAACAAACATTTTTACAAGACTTGTGATGCAAGAAAGTACAACATGTACTAGATTAATACTATGAGAAACAGACCACTATTTCGGGAGCACTAAACTATGTCGCCTCACTTTCAGGTACCCATACATTTTTATAAATTGTATCAACATACATTTTTATAAAACTTGTGATGCAAAAAAGTCCACAAGTACAACATGTAGGCCTACTAGCCTAATTCTATGAGAAACAGACCACTTTTTTGGGAGCACTAAACTGCGGTCGCCTCACTTTCAGGGACCCATACATTGTTATAGAACTTGTGATGCAAAAAGGACCTTTTTGCATCACAGGCCTACTACTGAAAATTAGCACTCATGTCAACTTTTTCTGCTCCTTGCGCCTTATCATGCTTATCATGCTATGCACCATTACAAGCCTCTGCCGACTAAAACATGAATCAACTCAAGAAGAGGCATAGATAGAATTACCTTGTGGTCAACTGTCATTAAATAGACATCTAACAGATTATGTCAAGGTTTTAAAATGAATTATTACCTGGTCATGTTATAACACAGCTGAAAATCGTGGATTTTCTGAACAAAAGACTAGCTAGCCTCTTTGACAGACGAAACAGCAGAAACTATGTTAGGTGCGCTCGTGCTGCATTTTCGAGTTTGTCAAACAGGAGACGCCCACCCACCAATCAGAGGTAAGAGATTCCTGCAGGAAGGTTGCGCTCGATTTCACAAGCCCATTTGAGCCTATTCATTAGTGTACAGCACCCATCCTCCCATTGCTTGTGTAAAAAAAGGGAAGAATATCAGATTTGAGGACGAAACGATAGGGTAGGCTAAGGCAAGTTTTGGGTGGGCTTGAGCCCACCCAAAACAGGTCTAGCTTCGCCACTGCAACTCACTACACTGCCTCCCATGCATGTAATTGCACATGTAATATAGTACGTCCCTAATATGGCACTTTTAAAAGCATCATTGCATAGACCCTTTTTAAGCTTAATCAATGAATCAATAGATTCATTCAATAGATAAAAGTATTTAATATACGATTATTACTTAATATACTTGGTTATTGATTTATATTCCAGATAAGTGTCAACGGGAATCATTCAATCTGAATCATGCCTGGCTGAAGTTACACTTACATACCGATTAGAACCACTAGGTAGAGCTGTTGGTTTACGAGTGTTTACGGTGAGCGCCTTAACCTAGGGCTGTGACACTTCTCACCAGTCCTTCAGCACATGCTGGTCTGTGTGGAAAACACCATTCCCAAACAGCGAAGGCAGGATTCCAGTGGAACACCTGGCCTTGGAGCACCTGGTCAAATGGACCTGGGTAATCAGTAGACCAATCAGATCCCACGGCTTGAAGTGTGTACACTGCACCCAACAATCAGTGAGCAGAGGACTTCACAATGAGTTGACTGCCGTTCATGGAGGTCAAAGGTCGTAGCCATCAAGCACTTTGCCTCCGATTTGTTTTCATAATCACCTGACAGCAGCTAGGCACAAAGTGTAGTAGGCCGACATTGGATGAGGTCAGAGTTAGTTGTTGCTTAAGGGTAATTCTCAGTAAAAAATATGGTTACATCACCATAACCAATTATTACAGTACACTTTGAATTGTATTACGAAGCATATATAGATTGTGAGTATGTGTGTGTGTGTGTGTGTGTGTGTGTGTGTGTGTGTGTGTGTGTGTGTGTGTGTGTGTGTGTGTGTTTGTGTGTTCACAACTATATATTTATGGGGCAGCTTGCAGACCCGTCAATAACACTTGAGTTTCTCTGCCTTTAACCACTTCATATGGGCCAAAATCAAAAAGCCGATGACACTGCATTTTTCTGTGTTGACGAGCCTCCATCCATTGGCCTATTACCAGCTCCCTGTCCTTACCCTCATCTCCATGTGTATTTGCTATAGCCCAGCCTCACTGGTGCTTTATCCAGTCCCATGTGAAGTATCGACCAATCATCATGGGAGCATACAGGAGGGGGCGGGAGGAAGGCAGTGTGGCAGGATACATCACGTGTTAGCCAATCAGCATCCCTTTGCAGGTTTGGTCTGATTATGGAAAAAACAAAGTGGTCTAGCAAACCAGCTGTTTGGCTGCATTCATGTCCGAATGAAACACACGTGTGAGATGATGCGATGGGGATGTTATCATAGAAAATAGGTCCCTGCGGAGAGGTATGTTGGAGGTTAAGAGAGAAACAAAACAGAAAAATCACGGTTTGACAGATAAAAAAGAGAAAATCTTTTAGAAAAAGGCCATTCTCAAGAGCAGGCCTTGGAAAAATAGGATTCTATTCATGAGCAGAAAGAAAGGTATAACAATGCACATCAAGTCTTACCGAAGTATATGTATGTATGTGTATAATAATGTATAAATAAATTATACAAAACATGTGCTACTCGCTCTGCTGTCCCCAGCAGAAGTGACCCTGCGATTGTAAAGTAACAGTACAGACCTTTTGCAGCCATGACCTTAACACACTGAGCCTCTGTTCCCAGGGTTATTGAAATAATCATGACATTAAATATCTGCCCATAAATGATGCAACAACAAATAAGAAATAGAGGATGGTGGCCGACGCAACAGCGCCCTCCTCAGGCTGTATGTGGAAATGCGCCGAATGACTCAAAGATAGAATGGCAATGAGCCACCACGGCGTCTTTACCGCACTGTAGTTAGTGGAGCAAGGAAGTGCTCTTGCATAACTTCATATAGGAAGAAAAACAAGTAGAGGCGTGTCTTTACAGTGGTTTACTGGAAAACCCGATTCACACAACTTCTTGTTACTCTTATGGGGGAACGTCACGGCAAAGAAAGGAAGAGAAAGAAAGAGTTGATCCCAAACAGTGAGAGGAACCGAAACAATAAAGGGTTGTGCTTTCATGTTTGCGGTACACCCTTTCCCGCCACCTCTCTCTCTCTCTCTCTCTCTCTCTCTCTCAGGGAAAGGCAAGAGGGGAGATCAAAGCTCGATGGCGCACCAGGGCAGGAGGGAACAAAGGCGGGAGGGAGAGAGGAAGACGAAGGCCAACCACTCTGCCTCCCCGCCGCTGCCACGCTCGCCCGTTCAGCTGTTTTATTCTGCTGCCAGGAGCTCTTTAGGATCTGTTTCATCTGCTCTGCCCACACCTCCACCACCCCCACTACCCAGCCCCCAACACCACCACCACCACCCCCCAACATCCCCATTACCCAGCCCCCACCTCCAGCACCACCAACACCCAACCACCACCACCACCCCTCGCTCCCTATCTGCCAGGCCGCTCGCCCCCGTACAGCCACGCCCCTTCTGGACGGCCCTGCTCCTGCTTTGTGTTGGGCCTGGCTTCAGACGAGGCTGGGCTTCCTTTGGGGAGGCTGGTCCTCCGCAAATCAGGCCCCTGGGCCGGGGATCTGTTGGGTGATTGAGCCTCTTGTCTCCCACCTGACGTGGTTCTCTGGCGGCGTGAAGCCAGTCGCCCCTCTCGGCGTTGCCATCGAGACCGTTTGCCGCAATCTCACCTGATTCGGATAACAAAAATAGTTGTTCTCGGATAAATAAGAAGGGAAAGCCGTGCCAGACCGTCCCATAACAGTGTAGAGGGGAAAGTATCGCCTCCTCCGCGAAGGAGGTCGGTGGCAACAGAAAAATGGAAAAAATGAAACAGCGAGGAATGTAAAGCAAAGATCAAACACATGCTAAGGAAGTCCGTAGTCCAGGCAGGGGAACGCGGTTCAAGACGTACTCGATGTTCCAAACACTCTTGCTTTGGGTACCTACAGCCTGCTGCACAGATGGCCTCTCTGTGGCCTCCATCCAGGCCTCTGTGGTCGGAGAGCCGCAGGATCCACCCCTCACATTTACATTTACATTTAGGCCACTTAGCGGACGCTTGTATCCAAAGCGACTTACAACGGCGACAGCAAGCCCCGTCAGGAGCAGCTAGGGTCTAAATCTAACTGGTGTAAGTAAGCGTCTTGCTCAGGGACACCTCGACACTCAGGAGGAGCAAGCTATGAGGAGCCGGGGATCGAACCATCAACCTTCCGGTTCCAAGTCTACCTCCTGAGCAAGGCCGAGCCCGTCCCTGATCCACCACCCAGATCCCAGACCAAGGCCACCATATCCCCACCCAGTGTTCCCTGAAAAGGAAAAACCCTCCGTCTGTTTAACATGTCGAGTCTACGCTGCATCCAGGTTATGGTACCCGGGGACGGCAGGATCACTGCAGACATTTCTGGTGGATACAAAGACTGCTATGTAATCTGACAGGGCAGCTTTTAAAATAGCCCCCGTGAGGGTAAACAAAGTTAATTTGAATTCGGTCCGTGGCACATCTGGGCCTTTTAGAAATCCTTTTAGGGACATGCAAGGGTCCCGGCGCTCGCGCTCCGCTCCAGTGTTCTTCATCAGGGCCAAATTAGTGGCGTTCCAGACAGAGAGCCATCTCCTAAATAGATTTCTGGTTGTGTGCGAGGCATCAGAGGGGCGTCTGCGTGCCGCGCGGCCCATCTGTCATTGGATCTGACAGCGCACTTCCAGCGTCCTCCCGAGCCTCTTCCCCAACCTCCCCGTACCCCACATGCACACCACCAACCCCGTGTGTGTGTGTGTGTGTGTGTGTGTGTGTGTGTGTGTGTGTGTGTGTGTGTGTGTGTGTGTGTGTGTGTGTGTGTGTCCACCCGCCACAAACACACACACACACACGCCCCGCCCTCCTTCCGAGACCGCCGCTCTGCGTGTCGGTATCACGCTCGCTGCTGGTGTAGCCTGTGCTTTTCTATTACCACCAGTCTGGGGCATCAACAGCTTGTCCTCTGTGTGCTTCCCCCCCCACCCCCCACCCCGAACCCCCTGCCAGACCCACACACCTTAACAAAGACAAATTACTCTGTGAATAAAAAACCCTGGGGCCGAGGAAATCATCCACCCACCACCACCAGCAGCACCACACACCACAACCATCACCACCACAACCATCACCACTATCACCACCGCCACCACCACCACCAGCTCCACCACCACCATCACCACCATCACCAGCACCACCAACAACACCACCACCACCACCACCACAACCACCACCACCACCACCACCAGCACCAGCACCAGCACCAGCACCAGCAGCAGCAGCAATAGCAACGCTGTTCTCTTTGAGAGCTCTTTCCACGCGCGCGGCTTTGACTTCCAGGTAGGTGTGTGTGTGTGTGTGACGGGAAAGGCATTGGGTGACATTTGCATGCGGCACTCTGAAGTGATTCGACGGAGACCGCCTGATTGATGACTGAGATCTCCTCCACCTTACGGCTGATTATCGCCCGAGACCCCGGCGCCCGCGTCTCTCTCCACATGCCCGTTCGTAATCACCTCTTCTTACCCGCTCATTGTTATCTCACGGCAGCACGTCGTGGGTGATAATCAGTACATGCAGCGATGTATAAATATCCTTTGATTATTGGATTCGGATGCACAAGGAGAAATATACAATTTGAAAGACGCACTCAGACACCCCAGACCTGGAACAGAGCCAAAAATGGAGGTTGAATAGTGTGTGAGGTGTGACTAGCATCCGATATTGGCACCTTAGCTTCCTTGAACACAAGGCCTATATTCCATCTATCCCTGTACATAGTAGACCTGTCCCACTTTACTCAACATGACTATGGTATGTTGTTTTTGGAGAAAGGCACCTCCAAAATAGAATAGCAGCAGAAAACAGGCAGCCGATTGAGAGTCTGTCCGTCTTCTCATCCAAGCTTAGTAGGCTGGGGGGGGGGGGGACGCAACCACACAGGCATTGCAACTACTGAATTAATACATTTAAAAGCACAATCTCATATTTTATTCATGCCATGTTATATACAATGAGCAGACACGGTCGGTGTGAAACGCATACTGATGAGAACGGCAAATGTATGAACGGATTAATGAACATGTCATGTGGGTGTTTGTGTTTGAGAGAAAGGTGGAGAGCCATTGTCAGAGGGAGGACATGAGAGTAAGGGCGAGAGAGAGAGAGAGAGAGAGAGAGAGAGAGAGAACGAGAGAGAGCAAGCGAGAGAGCGAGAGAGAGAGAGAATGAGAGAGAGATTGAGAGAGAGAGTGCGAGAGACAGAGAGAGAGAGAGAGAGAGCGAGTGAGAGAGCCAGCAACGAATTACAATGAACACTAGTAGGGGAGCTGGGTAATAATAGCTGGGCATTGAGATTGATTAATTCTCAGGTGCAGAGCGGCGACTTGCAGGCGACGTGGGCTGAATTGGAGTGCGCTTGGTGCCGAGCCAAGGCACTGCCCATCTCAGCAGACAGGCACACACACACGCCAGTGTGCACGTACACACATACACGTCAGCATGCACACACACACACACACACACAAATACACACACGTCAGCGTTCACACACACACACACACACACACGTCAGTGTGCACACACTCACACACACAAACACACGTCAGCGCGCACACACACACATACACACTGACACACACAAACACACATCAGCGTACACACACATACACACACACGTCAGTGTGCACGCAGGCACACACACACGTGGGCTCACACTCACTCACACACACACACAAACACGTGGGCTCACACTCACACACACGCACACACACAGAGTCTAATACAATTTATAGCCTTGCTAGGGTGGTTTATAGGATGTGTCAGCGCTGTGAGTTAGTGGGAATTCTTCTATTCGGAATTACGAGACAACCCCCCCCCCCCCCATGTGTTTTAAAGTGGAGGGCCGCAGGAGGAAGGAGTGTGGCTCCCCTGACTCCAACTCTCTGGCCTCTGGTGTCCTCTCAAGGTTACACTGCTGAGGGGGGCTTTGCTGTTTCGCCGGTGGTTCCTGTATTCATATGTTTCAAAGCTCCTACGTTAACCTGAGCACAGGCCACAGCGTGGGATATTGAAGACCTTAAACACTCACACGTTACCTCATGCTGCCAATGAGACGCTTGTTTACGGGTTGTTTCAAATACCTCGTTGTTGGCGGTGTAAGAAGAAACCGAATTGCCACAACTGCAACTACTTTAGCCTGTCCGGAATGCCAAACGTTAAAAAAATAAATGACAACAGGTTTGTTATACGTAAGGATTCATTGACGTGTGTAAACATAAATGATATATAACCGCCCAATCCCTGACTTGCATTGTAACCGTCTGACCTTTCAGACTCCCCCCCCCCCCCCCTTCCCTCCCTCCCGCACACACCCATCTGTCAGCTTACTGGGAGCGAGTCCAGAATCTCAGGGGCTCTTTTGGCCCGGACCACTTGGATCAGCCTCTCATAACATAGAACACTTGGCATCTCCAGTGCTTCGCTGGCGATATGGGCGTTCAAACACAGTTTTTTTGTCCCACCGAGAAGAGTCCTCGCCGGGCTATGGAGCTGTAGTGTTTGGTGGGACGTGACCCGTGATGCACCTCAAGAACGTGTGCTTCAACTTTTTAGGTCTGTTCGAGGAAATATGCATGGTTCGTGTTTTCCCTCAGCTGCTCCTTGCCCTGCTGAATGGTCTGCCAAACCTCCCACCACAATAAAAGGAGGACTGACTAAAGGCCCAGATGCTGTGTGTTATTCACGTACACGGTAAACAGTGTCATGTTTAGCCCGCAAAGACAACTCAAAATACCTAAATTGCCACATTTGAATTTGGCTCCAGCGTGAACTTTTAGCGATGGCCGGATCATTTCTAAACATGTCCTTCAGGGGGCACTGTTGTACAAGCGTGCGGCACGCGTAAACACTTTGGAGGAGTGAACTAGTCGCTCTGTTGACTATCCTGTATCAGCGTCCTCACTGTGTAAGACAATGGCACTATGTTTTTATCCAATCTAACCTCTACCTGGCGAGAGAGAGAGAGAGAGAGAGAGAGAGAGAGAGAGAGAGAGAGAGAGAGAGAGAGTGTGTGGCACTTCACCCCCCTGCAGCAAATTAAATAGCAATCCCATTATCGAAAGAAAAAAAAAGATAACACTTGATTCGATACTGCCATTGTACGACCAAAACAGGAAGCATGCTAAATTCCAGTTGCAGAATATCCAACAATGGAAATGAGTTGGACAGGCTAGGGGCCGCATTAGCTCAGCAGGCTGCCTAAGTATCTGTAAGGTTGCTAGTTTGATGCCGCGGCCCTTCCCCTGTCCCCCGATTTAGACAGGAGGGACCCCAAACTATGAAGGCTGTTGGTGGCTTTCAAGGCTGGTTGTGTGACGGACACGCTGTGAATGAGAATGAGAGAGTGCGTATGGGTAAAGGCCAGGCATAAATTGGAAAGGGATTTTTCCCCGGGTAGGCTCTGTAAAGCGCTATATAAATGCAGTCCGTTTACCATGTAATTCAATGTTTCTCAATGAGGAACTCATGAATACCGGGATGGGTTTTGACTGGCGGCCTCAAGCCCAAGAGCTCATTGGAAAAGCTAAATCTATGAATACTTATGTCAACAGTATTGTACGGCTGTATTGATATCGCCGTCCAACAGTTTAGTACTCTTGTTCTGTCCCCCTTTCGTGTTACATCAGCCGACTCACAGCGCTGACGTTTCACCTCTTATGATTTCATCACCTTCCGTAATGTCGACTCTTTTCCTTTTTTACCTTATTTTTTACCTTCTCAGGCCCAGACTCCACTTTTTAAAGGGTGGACCAGCCTCCTCTCTCTCCCCCCTCTCCCCCTCGCTCTCTCTCTGCCCTTCATATGCGATGGTCTCTCTGCGTTAATGAGCGTGTGTCTAAAAATACCCTCCCTTGTCCAGAGAGCTGGATATATACGGTACGCCTTGGCTACTAATGGATGTTAATGGCCGAAAAAACCTCCAAGCAGAGTAATGAATGGTGG
Source organism: Pollachius pollachius (assembly GCF_949987615.1). Taxonomy (NCBI): domain Eukaryota; kingdom Metazoa; phylum Chordata; class Actinopteri; order Gadiformes; family Gadidae; genus Pollachius; species Pollachius pollachius. Next base: position 5,829,709 of record NC_136935.1, read on the forward strand.
CATTGCCGCTCAGCATGCACACACACAGCGGCAGCACCACCACCAACACCACCCGCCCACTGGATTCCATCGCTATGGACTGGAGCGAGCAGCCGAACACACAAACACATTCTTTTTGTACTTTGCTGCTGCTAGTGTTCCCTGTTGCTATGGTAACACACACCGTATGACCCTCTCTCTCTCTCTCTCTCGGGGAAAGGTTCAAGCTTATGTCATAATGTTATTCGTTTTTAAGATTTCATTCCTGCCATGACGGCTTCCCGGCTCCCCCCTTTGGGGCATTGGTGGTCTTTGTAATTGCTGCAAATGTTCCTCCCCAATTGATGGATGAGGAGAATGTTCAAACTGAACTTTGTTTCTGGGCAGGAAAAAAAGAAGGTAGTATCCGGGGGTGATGGATGGAACCATCTCCGCCCAGCTGCTAATTAATTGACATGCTCCGTTCAGTGCCAGGAAAATGGATTTGGTTCTGATAGATGTGTGCTCAGGTGCACGGGCATTTGGGTCAAGCCTACATCACCCAGGCTACTTGACATGCAAATCAAATAAAGATGTCTCAGAGGATATTATTTATTTGTGGTGCAGCTAGCGGTGCTCACCCGCGCTGCTGTTGGATTTGGTCGTTGCTACAGGTCAGGGTTTGTGGGTCAGAGAACCTCATAGTCTCTTGTTGGCTGCATCAGGAGAAGGACCACGATCCACGCCCTGTTTTGGCGGTGGAAATGTGCATGACCCGATAAGAAACCCACCCTCTGATGTGGTGATGTTGCTCATCGTAAGCCATGCTTACAACTGTATTTTTGGGTCGTTTATGTGTGCCAGGGTTTGGGCATGTAACCCGAAACTTTTAAAAAACAAACGCGTTCTCTTTGTCATCGCTTGAGAATTCTGTTTGCTCATGACCTCTGAAAGTGAATACTCAGAAACAGGAACACCAGTTTGTGCTGAAAGGGTTGATCTCTTTGTAGGATCAAAGTGGAGGAGGACTGTTGTCTTCTCCAGCCAGCAAAAGAAAGAGAAAATAGCATACAAAATAGTGAGAGAAAGAGAAACAGTGAGACAGAGAAACAGAGAGAGAGAGGGAGAGAGAGAGTGGAACAGAGAGAGAGGGACAGAGGGAGAGAGAGACAGTGAGAGACAGAGAGAGAGAGCCAGGGACAGAGAGAGACATATAGACAGACAGAGACAAAGAGAGCCAGAGAGCGAGGGAGAGACAAAGGGAGAGACAGAGAGAGAAAGAGAAAACACCTGCTGTGAACACATCTAGTTATACTACAGTATAGAGCTCCCTGCCCTGACCCGTAGCGCACAAAGTACAACGAGTACACATGTATGTACCATAGCGAGGCACGCGTGTTGGGAAAACCATCCATTCGAAATGATCGCCGTCTCGATAATGATCCATTTCAGAAGTGCAGAGCCGGCGGAATATCCGCGGCATCCAACCGCAAGGGCCCTAGCGGCCTGCGCACTTCCCTCCACCCATAAGCAACCCCAGGAACATCCAGAGTACATTCACCTCACAACCCCCCCCCCCACATCTCCCATCTATCACGCCATCCAATCACAGCCCAAGGGGTCTCGTGGATAATGCAGACAAGATGTCGAAGGCTCCGACGGCCCTCCCCCCCTCCCTCCCTCCCTCCCTCCCCACTTGTGTAGCGTGGCGTGGACGGAGATGAAGAGGAGGAGGGAAGGAGGAGGAGGAGGAGGCGGGCGGCAGGAGCAGAGAACTCTCTGCCGGGGGAATCAGTAGATATTACAATCTAAGCTTCCTCCGGGGCTAGGGGTCAAAGATGGCTCCCATTTGCACCTTATTTCATGGCCGGGGAGATAAACAGGCCGGCGTCGGCTCCATCTGGTTCACATGGAGGTCTTGTTTATTGAGCTTGTTCTCCGTTGCACGCAATGCAGCAGGCGAGCCCCCCCCCTCCACGAACTCCCAGCCCCCATCAGGCCTGCAGCTCTGCAGCCCAAACAAACTGCCGGCCAGGGTGAGAGGAAAAAGGCAGCGGCCCTGGCTGGAATGGACGGGCGCTGCAGGGATCAGCGTTCCCCTCGCACGCCATCCGACCGACCGACCCGACGGCAGCGTTGGTGAGGGGTGCTGCGGTCAGACAGACTTCGGTGTATCCAAGCGGGAAAGAAGACCTCATCCGCGGCCCGTGAGTGAGTCTAGTGGTCTTGGGACGGTTGGTGGTCTGGGGTGATATCAGATACGTCAGGCCGGACGTGGAACCGACCACCCCGGGATGATTCGGCCGCAGAGGTTTTACAGCTTCACCCCCCCCCCCCCACCCAAACACACACTACCCCACCCCCAACCACCGTCACCCCCCCTTTGACGATGATGTCACCGGCCCCGCGTGACAGGGGCTTGGTTTCACTGTCGGATCAATTATTCAGGGGCTTTAATTGGATCAGCTGAATCCGGGGCGCTCCGGGGATCCATTTGCAGTAACAGCATCTGAAAATAAACCCTGAGCCAGCGCACAAGATACACCGGGCCCCGGGTCAATATCTGCAGACAATGCTTCATCTCATGGGCTTCCAGACGCTACCCTAGCATTCATATATTAGAGCCGCCCGCCGCCGTCACGTGGCTGCGTGTGTGCGTTTGCAGCGGCAGCGAGGAAAATATTTTTAAAAATAATTGTACAACAGTTCACCATTTCATCTATATGTATCTATTTTTTTTTTTTTACGATGGGTGCGGTCTTCCAATGCCGTGGCCCGAGAAGCAGGGGAGTTTCGGACGGACGGTACGGCCGGGGGTGATGCTGCATTTGTCAACGTGGCGTCGCTGCACACGGCGGCGTATGCAATCTCTTAGTCATCAGATACCCGCTGCCCTCAGCTCCAACGTGGCCTCCCCCTCATCCGAGGCCCCCCTGCCCTCCATTCAAAGGTGGCCTTTGTGCGGAGGAGGTCAGAGCCTGCCAGGACCATCTAGGACCCCCACCCCCTCCCCCACACACACCACCACCACCACCCTCACTCCACCTCCTTTAAAAAAGAAAACCCGTACTGGGTTTCAGGATCCTGACAAGTGACAGGGCAGAGTGCCCACCATTCATAAGGCAGAGATCAAAACACAAGGCCTGTATCTCCGCGAGAGAAGAGTGGCCCATTCATCTTCGGCCTTGGGACGGGATTCACACATGGGGATGTAATTGGGAAATGGTACTTTTTCCATTTGCATTCCCTTTCAAGCGTATCCACTGGTGCCCCCCCTCGCACTTATTCCTCAGATCGCGAGCCAACGCGGAATCATCTCCATGTTGTAAATAAATACATTCTATACCACGGCCTGCTGGGTTGTTTACCCTGAACACGCAAAGCACAGCCCTTCTGCATGGCTCTGCCCAATGTGCCTGTTTGAAGAATAATGAAATGCGTTTGTCGTACAACAGCTCGTGTTTGGCTTGAGGAATCTCAATAATTCATGGCACATAAGTTGGTAAATGATCGGATTTATAAGTCCCTGCTTTCCCATGATCACAGCGTTCCCCTCCAGGCATGAATAACCTCCTTTCATTTACTCCTCGGTTGCCGTCTCCCAGCCCTCCCCCAGCCTAGGAGGGCCGAATTGACAAAGTCCTGAGTGTGTCTTGGCAGATTTTCAAACATTGGCTCAGGTGTAAATGTTACGAAATGACTCCCTGGGTCCATTCATGATACATCCTCTGGCCGGAGAACAGTAGCGTCTTTGAGTGTCACAGACAGGCCATCAACTCCCACCCCCGCCCCGTCCCACTCCCCTACTCTGCCTTGGCCGCCGGTACGAATGCTTTCACCTGATGCTTCTCCTCCCTGCCGTCATTAATGGCCCCCATTGTATCGCTGACCTTCACTGAAACACTGGAGGGCGTTCCAGAAACAAGCCTTCGTGCATCTGCGTTGCGCTAATCATGATCAATGCGTTTATTCCACTCATTCTTCCTTAAATTCAGGACACTCAGCGCACCGCACGGCACGTCGACGGTAAACACGGACAACGCTCCGGAATGGGAAGCTAAAGCGCAGGGAAAAATCAATGGGATTCAGTTGTTGTTGCCATGGATTAGAGCAGCAAGCACTGAGTGCGCTGATCAATGTTCCAGAGGTTTTATGAATCGTTATATTGAGAGAGAGGAGAGGGAAGAGGGTGGAGGAGGGTAGTGTCTGCTCTCTAGGAGCTTCCTCACACGGCTGGGTTGACCTTGTGACGAGCAAGCTTTCCGCTCCGCTGTTCAACCCGAGGGGGAACATGCTAGACGGTGGCGGCGGCGGCGGCGGCGCAGACTGGGCTAATCGGCTTTGTTCTCCACTCAGCTGCCCCTCTAATAAGCCTATTGACCTGCAGGCGCATTGATCCAGCAGCCAGCGCGGCTAGTTGGGTTAGCTGGTTTTATGCGTGGCGTTGCGTTGTGTGTGTGAGTGTGTGAGAGAGAGGCTGCTGCACGAGGAAAGCTCTGTGAGGAGGGATCACAGCCGTTGTGTGCGTGTGCGTGTGTGTGTGTGCGACGTGTGTGTGCTCGCTCGTGTGTGTGCGCACTTGTGTGGCTGTGCGCTTATGCGTGTGCGTGTATACGTGTCCGTGTCTGCGTGCAAAGTGTGTGCGCTTGTGTGTCTTTCTGTGTACGTTAATACATGCATGCAGACCGTTCTGTGTGTCTGTGTGCATGTGTGAGTTTATAAATACATGCATGCAAGATCGTTTTCGTCGCCATTCTCCTGCATGTGCACCTGGAGGCCCTAAAATGAGGCACTGACGGCGTTGCCGCGATAAGAGTGATGACTTACGTATTCAACGTATGCATACGGTAAACAGGGCGTTAGGTTAACTCAGCCACCGCACACCGCCGTGGTAATTTATTGGCCCACTCCGGCGCAGTAAAGAGGCGTGTGATATGCTGCGTTGGTTGCTCATGCGTAATTTGTAATACCGCGTTTAATCTTGCATGACATTCAAACTTGACCCGTCCCCGGTATCTTTGGCGGAGGTTTAGAAATTGATATTGGAGGATTATGTACGCATACTGCGCTGCTCCACCTGCACCGTGAGCCTGGATGAGATGCGGGGATGATCTTAGTGTAGGTACATCTCTTTTCATGTTCCATCGCATCCCCTGCTCCTAGGATAACACCGCACCGAGCCCTAATACCTGACACAGACGACCATGAATAAATAATAATAATCAGCCCACCATTGTTGAACACGTGCAAATTGGCAGGCAGCCGCGGCTGTTGTTAAATACTTAAACGTTCTCCACAACCAACCGGAGAGCTCAGACGAGTTGACTTTAGCTAGGCCTGTCAGAGGAGCTGCTCTGTCTAAGCCCCCATCCCAGCCGGAGATTTCGCGACAGCTAAAGACAGGAAAACAACGTCAAAGTCCCCTGAGTCGATCCTTAATTCTGCAGAAATGCCCTGTTAGCTTTGGAGGCTACGTTTGCCTAGCCTGGCAGTGTTAGTCATTCATTCAGATGAAAACACGGCACTCTTGCGTAAGGCGTTCACCGCCTCAGCCCTGCATGACTCAACTCTTTTGTTACAAACACGACCTGACAGGAGAATGCATAGCAGCCATGGATAGAGCCCACAGTGGGTTAAGTACATTAGCGGCGACGAGAGAGAGAGTGTGAGAGAGAGGGAGAGAGAGAGAGAGAGAGAGAGAGGGAGAGAGAGAGAAAGAGAGAACGTGACAGAGAACAAGAGAGAGAGAACAAGAGAGAGAACGAGGGGAGAGAGTGAGAACGAGAGAGAGAGAGAACTATAGAGAGAGAGAGAGAGAGAGAGAGAGAGAGAGAGAGAGAGAGAGAGAGAGAGAGAGAGAGAGAGAGAGAGAGAGAACCAGAGGAGGTCCACTAAAGAGGGAGACCAAACAGAAACAGACAGGCCAGGATCTCCCTGGGATAATTATAAAAATAGCCTGGAAAGAATGAAATCGCTCCACCCTATGCATCAATTTTTTTCTCATGTGTGCCATGTTTCTATTTATGGAGGATGTACATGAAAAACAGGACCTCACTTTGATGCTGAATATGGGGGGCAGATGTCTGCGGCGCTCGCACGAGTACAAGTGTGTGTCTCTGGTTTGCTGTGTCCCTGTGTCTCTGCGTGGAAAACATCGGCTGACATATGCACGCACACACACGTCCACACGCACACAAAAGGCATGCCAGGGGCAACGGCCAAATTCCACCAGGGCTGAATAGCGATGGCATTGCATAACTTGTTCTCATTTGAATATAACAACAAAAGCTGTGTGTGTCACCCCTCCTCCTATGTAGTATATAGTGTACAAACAGTACTCGGTTTTCAACGTTATAGTCGTCGTATCCTTTCAAAAATAAAAAAAACACAAAACAAACCCTAGCCCCCCACTGGGTGTTCTTCTATAGTCCTGTAGCGTTTCAAACGGCCGGGGGCGCAGAGTTGACCGACCCGCCTCTGAGCAGGGTCAAAGGTCACAGCACATATTGTCCCAATATGGAGGACTCCCCCCCCCCCCCAAGCCCCACAGCCAGCCCCGGCCTCTACACAGAATGCTGTGCGGTGCCGAGCTCTTTGTCATGGCCGCCCCGCTTGCCAAATTCCCCAATTTTGATCCGTGGGAACGTCGTCTCTAACAAGCCCTACCAGATCTTGGACTGGATTCACAGAGATAATTCCAGCGCTTGTTAAAAACACACGAAGGCTCCGGTTTGTTGTTCTTCGCCCGGCGCTCGCTCGCTGCTGCCTGCTGTATTAGAATAGCTTCGGCAGGCTTTCAGCCGTAACCGTTCGGAGGCGACAGAGAGGGAGGTACGCAGGTCATCAGAGAGGCAGGCTAATGGAGGTGGACGGGCGAGGGGGGGGGGGGGAGAGTGTGTGTGTGTGTGTGTGTGCGTGTGTGTACTGGGAGGGGGTAGTGGGTGAGTTGGGGAGAGTGTGGTTGTGTGTGTGTTTTGGGAGTGGGTGGGTGGGTCGTGGGTGGGGGGGGGTAAGATAAAAATGCAGAGGGAGTGGGGGGGAGGTAGGGGTATTTGCTGTAAAACCCTGTTATGCAACCGGCCCTCCGCGGCTGGCGTACTCCATCTGTTACAAATGGAAAAAAAAAAGGCAAAACGGCATCGCAATTAGCGCTCGATATCCTTCGGGCTGCCGCTCTCGACCAATCGCATCGCCCCGTCCCCTGCTCCCCGGCCCGCGTGTTACTAAGCAGATGATGTGACTCAGGAACACAGGGCTATTCTTAAACCTCTCGGCGGCAGCGGAGGCAGAACACCGATGCCAATAGTCTGACTCCGTCTCCACGGCGACAGCGGCCGTGCCATGCCGCATGCACTCAGGGCGGAAGGCTTATCGGTTTCTCTGCAACCCAACTCCCTGCCTCCCCCCCCCCCGCCCCCCGCCCCCTGCCTCCGTGGCTTGCAGTCTCTACTCGCGAGTCTGTTCCTCAGACAAGGCGGTTTTCTTTATGTTCTTGAACAGTATGTTGTCGTTTTCCTCCACGAGGCTTCCGGTAAACACACCGCCCCGTCCCCCCGCCTCAAAGGAAAGGCAGGTAGGGGTGTTTACACCACCACTCCGGGCTAGGGTGTGGTTTGGGTGCTCTGGGCTTCCTTTGTGGTGAGTGGGCTGTTTATGGGTCTGGTTCCGGCTTCCTGAGGCTGAGATAAAGACCACCCACCGAGATCTCATCACTCCCAATCTGCCGGCGGCTTAATGATCTCCGACTTGTGGGCGGGGCGTGGGGGAGGGAGGCGAGGCCCGAGCGATGATGTCATGACTCAGCGCTTTCCAGCGTCTGCGGGCAACCTGACACCTCATCAAAATAGCGGAGGGTAGGAAGAACGCATCGAGCGCGTTTAGGGGGGGGGTTGGTGGTTAGGAGCAGGGTAAGAGGTGGATTTGTCGGTCGCCCCCTTTGTGAACATCTCGTACCCAGTGCGGAGACGGATGTGTGAGCCGGCGGGCTCTGTGTAAACAAAGCTCGGAGGAAACCTCATTGTTAGAGGAAGAGGAGAAGCAGAATTTGTCTGCCTCCTGACGGGCCGGGCTATAGCGCTGGCTCTTCCTCCCGCGCTGGCTGTCGGCTGAGTTGTCACAGAGCTCATCTCGGGGGTTAATCCCAGCTCAAACCGGGGCCGCGGTGTAATCTGAGTGTGAAAAGAATTTGATGGTGAGGGGTTGTTCAATTAGGTCAGGCTGCACTAAAGTGATGTCTCGCCGGAGCGCACGGACGGGAAATACCCGAGTTACGTAAATAATAAGGGGGGGGGGGAGGGAATGGAGAAAAGGGGAAGGGAAGGCGAAGGGGGCCTGGTCTCTCATTGTTCCACACGGCCCGGCCTAATAGGCTCCACTCCGGGTGTGAATGGAAGGTATTTGTGAACGAGTGCGCTGCATTATTGAAGAGTAAACATGGGAAGGGACAGGGGGAGAGAGACGGGGGGGAGAGAGACGGGGGGGGAGAGGGATGGGGGGAGAGGGACGAGGGGAGAGGGACGGGGGGAGAGGGACGGGGGGGAGAGGGACGAGGGGAGAGGGACGGGGGACAGGGACAGGGACGGGGGGAGAGAGACGGGGGGAGAGAGACGGGGGGAGAGAGACGGGGGGGAGAGGGACGGGGGGAGAGGGACGAGGGGAGAGGGACGGGGGACAGGGACAGGGACGGGGGGAGAGAGACGGGGGGAGAGGGACGGGGGGACAGGGACAGGGACGGGGGGGAGAGAGATGGGGGGAGAGGGACGAGGGGAGAGGGACGGGGGGGAGAGGGATGGGGGGAGAGGGACGGGGGGAGAGGGACGAGGGGAGAGGGACGGGGGACAGGGACAGGGACGGGGGGAGAGAGACGGGGGGAGAGAGACGGGGGAGAGAGACGGGGGGGGAGAGGGACAGGGGAGAGGGACGGGGGTTGAGGGACGAGGGGAGAGGGACGGGGGGGGACAGGGACGGGGGGAGAGAGACGGGGGGAGAGGGACGAGGGGAGAGGGACGGGGGACAGGGACAGGGACGGGGGGAGAGAGATGGGGGGAGAGGGGACGAGGGGAGAGGGACGGGGGGGAGAGGGACGGGGGGAGAGGGACGGGGGGAGAGGGACGGGGGGAGAGGGACGAGGGGGGACAGGGACGGGGGGAGAGAGACGGGGGAGAGGGACAGGGACGGGGGGAGAGGCCCAGAGGCCTGGGGGCTGCTATCGATTGTGAAGGGACGAAGAGGGGAGATGCATGGGGAGAGGGGGCGGACTTCACACGATGCCCCCCCCTGCAAAGAGGGAGAGAGAGAGAGAGAGAGAGAGAGAGAGAGAGAGAGAGAGAGAGAGAGAGAGAGAGAGAGAGAGAGAGAGAGCCCTATGAGAAGGAGCAGCTTAGCAGGAAGATAGCCCCCAGTGTAGCACCTCGCCTCCATAAATCGATCATTCATCACCGGCCCCCCTAAGAAACAAAACACTAGCTGCGAAAAGACAGCCGGGGGGGGGGGGGGGGGGGGGGGTGTTGGAAGGGGGAAGGGACGGGAGGGAGGGAGAGCCGGCAGCTGAACTGGACTGTGTCACACCGCTCTCCTCCGGGTGGAAAAACCCTGTCAGGTTGTATTTAGGAACAGTCCCCGGCCTGTTCTGCCCGCCACAGACACAGAAACACTCGCAAAGGAGGAGGAGGAGGAGGAGGAGGAGGAGGAGGTGGAAGAGGAGGAGGAGGGAGGAGAAGGAGGAGGGGGGATGTGGGGGGGGGAGACAGGGAAGAAAAGCAATGAGAAAAACTTTCTGAAAGGGGTCGAAGGAAATGTAGGCATTCCCCTCCACCACCCCCCGCCCCCTTTGGTGCACCCCTCCCCCCGGTGCATTCCTCCCCCCCCCGCACCTCTCCCCCTTCCCCAGGGGGACGGAGGCAGGCCCCACAGGAGGCGCTGGTAGCGGCAGCACAGTAATCTTTTCAAAGGGCAGATCTGAGCGGCGGCGGCGGAGGCGCAGCGCCAACTATTTCTCATTTGGAGCTGGCCGGCCGCTGACCCTCGCAGAGCGGGCGTGCTCAGGCACACCGCCGCGCACGCACAACCACACAAACAACACAACGCACGCACAAAGGCACCCACTACGACACCCGCAACACAACACACAACGCACGTACAAAGGCACGCACAAAGGCACCCACAACGACACAAGCAACGCAAGACACACAACGACAAGCACAACCACACACACAACGACCCGCACAATGGCACACACGACACAAGCACGAAGGCACGCACAACCACACACAGCGACACGCACAACAACAACACCCTACAACGGCACACGCCTCGCGCGCACAACGACGACACGCACAACAACGAGCAGCCCTTGAACCCACAACACAACACGCACCGCGACACACACAGCGACAACATGCACAGCGACACACGCAACACAACACGCACAGCGACACACGCAACAAAACCCACAACGACAACATGCACGACACGCACAACAACTAGCACTCCTTGAACCCACAACACAACACGCACGGCGACACAGACAACAACACGGACACCACACACGCACAACAAAACCCACAATGACAACTTTCACAACCACACGCACGACGACACCCACAACAACACGAACAACCACACACACAACGACACGCAGCGCCAGCACTGAGTAAGAGGGAGCGCCGGCCTTGGCAGCGCTGGAGAGGCCGGGAACGGGAACGGGAATGGGGAGGGAAGGGGGGAGAGGGGGGGGGAACAGGGGAAACCGCAGGCCTGCAGACGGGAACATCTGCAGCCCCTTCCTGTGTAGGAGAAGAGGAGGAGGAGGAGGAGGAGGAGGAGGAGGAGGAGGAGGAGAGGAGGAAAAGTGAACAGTGTCTGCGGGGGCCCCGGGCCCCTCAGACAAACATGGGAGGGCTGCGGTTGGGAGGCTGTCTGCGTGTTTTCCTTCTTACCTTTGTCCTTTTCCAGCCCCCCACCTCTCCAACCCCCACCCTAACCCTTACGCCCCCCCCCCCCCCCCCCCCTCTAGCTTCCTGGTCCGTTCCCCCTCTGCTGAATTCTGGCCTCTTGCACATTTCATCGGTGGAAGCCCAAGGATTTGCTGGGAGGAGCCGGTCTTGGTCCAGCCTGTTATGTTTGCTCAGTGATGGATGGACAGGAAGGACAAGAATTCTGCTCCGGCATTCCTGCTTTTACAGCCGAATCAGCGTCTTACACCATGTGTGTGTGACAGCCGAATCAGCGTCTTACACCATGTGTGTGTGAGTGAGTGTATGATCCGTCTTTGTGTAAGTGTGTTGAGTCAGTTTATGTGTGGGTCTTTGTATATGTAAGTGTGTGTAAGTGTGTGTGTAAGTGTGTCTTTAAGTATGTGCGTGTATGTGTATGTTTGTTTTTGTGCATGTGTGTATGTGCATGTCTTAGCTTATGTGTGTGTATGTGTTTCTATGTGTGTGTATGTGTATGTGTGTGTGTGTGCGTGAGGAGGGGGTGGTGCTCGGCAATCACACAGAAAAACACTCTGACAGCGACTCCGATGACCTCCACCCGAGTCAGGCTCCAGCCCTCCGTGCCCAGTAATTATCGGGGCGTTCTCTTGCGAAAGTAACCAAAGAAAAAAAAGGGGACTGCAAAAGCAAAACAGTAAAAAAAAAAAAAAAGGGTACAGGACATGTGGAAATGTTTGTAGGCTCAAAGGCTTTGTGAATCAGACCAAAGACATCAAATTCCACATGTCGGGTTCAGATATTGTGCCTGTATGCGATGTTTGTTGCCACAATCGAGGCCCTGTTTGGCCAAAGGAGCTATGAGAGGCCCCCGCGGGCCCCGGCTTCAGGGAGGACCGACAACAAAGAGAGCTCTTATGTTTCCCCTCCCTCGGCCTTCCTCCTTCGTCCCTACCCCAAACAGAACCCTGCCACCCCCACCCAAAAACGGCCGCCCCAACCACCACCAGCCCCACCCCCACCAGCCACGACTATCCCCGCTGAAAAACAAAAAACTACGCTCCAGTAAAAACTCATCACACATCTGCCAGATCCGCTGAGGCCTGTCTGCAATTATCCGCCCACCACGTTGGAATCCCAGGAAGGCGGCGGCCGGCAGCGCGTTTGATGCTGCCACACAACATTTGACGGAGAACAGGGTGGCTTTGAAAAAGCAGGAGTTGGTGTGTGTGTGTGTGTTCAGGGGGGGGGGGGGGGGGGTTAAGGAAAATGCCACTGGATGGAAAGCAGCTGCTTAAGGTTGGGAAACATTGCTTTAAATGGACCCAAATGCGTCGGAGCCAGGCAGCGCCTGCTTGTAATGGGAACTCCTAATGCGAAACAAGGCGAGCTTGGAGCGCGCTAGGAGGGGGGGGAGAAAGGTTTGGAAGCTACTAGCTCGAGGTTCTCACATTTAAAGAAGTACGTCTCCATTTTCACATTGAGCATGGAAGCATGAAGTGCTATCGAAGGTCAACCGAGCAAGTAGCAAGAAGATATTTGCAAAGTAAACAGCTTTTCTAAACGCCATGCGATTCTGTTAGGCTTGCCGGTATACTGTGTACTCCGTAGCTCTGTGTGTCGTTCTAAACAAGGTTACCAAGGCCATTCGGTGGCAAAGTATATAATAAAAGAAAGAACTCTTACAACACCACCAATAACAAACGCTGGTACCTGAGCGGCTCGCGTTCCCTGGGAAGAAAACGGTTGATTCCCGGCCCTCCCCTCCCTCTCCCCGTGCAGATGACTGGGATAAGGGCCTCGGTGTAAAGTGAAACTACAGCTGCTCGCTGTGAACCTCCCCGGGCTGATGAGGTCACCGCCCCGTTTGTTTTTAAAGAAGAGCCTTCTCTCTGTGTCTCTGCCTCCGTCTCTGCCGTTACAGTATCAACACGATCTGCGAAGCGGTAACCCGACACCTTGAGAGTGCCGTCTGTAACGAGAGCCCGTGGCGCGGCTCGACAATTACCAGCCCTGCACACACCCTTCGCTGGAGGAAGAGAAAGGAGAGACAAACACCGGCGTTACAGTAGAGAAGCCGCATTCTTTCCCACAATGCCGCAGCGACGCAGGTAAGCCGAGCCAGGGAGGTTGCCTAACAAAGCTGCACCGCCTAGCCCACACCTCCGCCCCCCCTCGCCCCACCCCCCCGTGTCTTCACCCTCAAGCGCTCACACACAAACATGCACAGACACACACATATTTACAGATACACGCATACATACAAAGAAACACACATGCATACAAACACACACATAAATTCGCAGACACACACATAGACATACACTTCCGCACACAAACGCACATACGAACACACACACACACACAGACACGCACATACATACACAAACACACACATACACAGAGCCCAGAAGCCATTTTCCCCTCATAGGAATCCGAGAGGTATATAACCATACAAGGTTAACTTAAGGCTGCCCTGGGAGAAGGACATTATACGGAATTCTCTGCACTTTCTGTCCGTCATTCTTTACTCAGCGCACTTTGAAAGACTTCTTATCAAATGGCCTGAGTCATCCCTCAGATGCATGACACTGAACCAGACACACACACACACACACACACACACGAGCCTACGGGTTATCCCTAACCTCCGCCCCGACCTCCAGCCTACCTTCAACACACACACACACACACACACACACACACACACACACACACACACACACACACACACACACACACACACACAGGAGCTGTGTAAAGAGTAAACATTGAGGATTGTAACTGCCTGAGCCCTCTGGCCCACAGGGCTGCAGGTACCTACAGACTGAATACTTCACACTGCTATTCCAGATCTCCTGCAGACAGGCAGCCCCACAACTTACTCCAAACTCTCAAAGCGTCTAACTATACAGAAAGGCATTGTGGGTGCTGAAAGAAATAACAACAACCAAGCAGGCGGCGACACCCACACAAAGGCGCCGTTATCGTCTCTGCTTTCCCTGCGACATTTCAAACGTTTGTTCTGCTAAGGTCAGCTCGCATGCTCTCCGGATAATCATTCATGACTTGCATAAAAAAAAACACAACACACCACCGAGCCCCTGGAAACTGAGTGATGCCCCCCCCCCCCCCCCTTCTGCCGTGCTCCAGAACACAGCCAGCAGTGATACATGACGACGCCCAGGCTCTTTGTCTGCTTCCATTTCAGCCCTAGATTTCGTTACAAGCAGCCCCCCCTTTCCGGAGAGACCCAAAAAAAGAAAAACTAAAAACGATCACATTGTTCCGTTTGACACAGCGGGCTCCATTATCTGTGTAAACCACCGACCTATAAAAAACATAAAGAGTGAAAACCGACAAAGCCGGAGCATTCTTTTGTACCGGGGGACTTTGAAGACAGACTGGCCGTACCTGGCTGTCTGGTAACGTTTCGCCGCCACATACTGTATTTACACGCTGGGAGGACGGGTCCGTGGGGAAGAGGCTGAGGGCGTCAGAACAGGCCGTGAGACAGCTCTGTAGGAGGTGCCCTTACTGGGGCTGGCAGCTAGGCTCCGACTGGTAACTCTGGTAATGCCAGAAAGAGTATAATTGAATCCGGACCAACCCAAGGCGGGAAGATGCCAGGAGCAACTTTAGGTTGGAACAACTGATGTCAATAAGCATGAATCCTGAAAGGTGCGTTCAACACCAAAAGCGAATAGTCTACTTGTGTTGCTTGCACAAGTTTGTTTGCACGAGGTTGCTCGCGTGAACTGCAAACTTTTCTTGTGCGAGTCAGTTAGCATCAAGCAAAATTTTCACCACAGTTCAAATATTAAGATTTTGACTAAACACATGAATGAGGCAAATTGCGTCACAAATAAATGCAAAGACGCGAATAAATGCGAATTAATTCTACTTGAGTAGAATCATTCTCATCTATTGGCGTCTTTGTATTGACTTTGTTTGTTTTCGCGGCTCGCCTTTGCTTTGGGCGTGAACGCACGCTTAAGGCTAATGGTAAAGTCTACCCGGCAACAGCAGGATGGAGCTGTCGCTCTTGTGCCCAGGTGAGGAGTACACCGGAGCAGTATAGGGCAAGCCATTCCGGTCAATTCAATTTGCTACTCAGCCTGCGGCGCTTTGCTATTTTTAACCTGTTTTTCATTTCGCCTGTGTGTGTTTAAAGAGCGAGAGTACGCCTCGGAAAAAGCATTGACCAAGTGGTGAATGGAAACCAGCACTACTCAGTAAAATGTCATGGTGATATATCGTTATTGGGTATTTTCTAATACCCTGTGCCCCTGATCCTCATTAAGTCATTCTTTAGCATATTTTCTACCCTGTAAGCACTCATTGCTGCTAATTCCCACATCTTATTATAAATGGGCGAGTCTATCAAAATGTTTATCATATCAATTCCATTGTTTCATGAAACCCTGACCTTTTTCCTTCGACAAGCCTATAAATACCGCGGTTTATTTTGGTTCGCTCTGTAGGGTTTCTCTCTTGTTACTGCGGCTGAGATTGAACACTGCCCCGTGCCTGTCACATTAGAAAGCATTTGCGTTTGCGTCACTGTGCTCAGAGTGTGCAATGAGTCATTCCAACCACCATGTTTTTACAGCACATACTGCGTGTGTGTGACTCTAGAATGTCTAGAGAGAAGTGGGCCAGATAGAGGCCTGGAAGGAAATCTAATCTTGGAAACATCTTGTAGGCATGCATAAATGTATGATTTAGCCAGAAACGCTGACTATGGGGTGTGTACGAGACGCAGGGCACATTGAGACATTTTAGATTTTTTTCCATCTACGGCAGTCGGGGACAGTGGACACAAAATGGCGGCTGATAAAAACGACCGGCGTCCGCACTGCGAGCTGAAGTCTGACAAACAAAAGGCGGGGAAATAAATAAATCTGTCAAACTAGAGGATTTGCCCAAAAAGGGCATCAGCTGACTGACTGCTTTCGGGGGGGGGGGGGGGGATGGGTCCTCTTTAAGGGGTGGTTGCCATGGCAACTGCCCTTTCCAATTCCCGCCCGGTGCCAGTCTCCGCAGCCTCCGCCGTCATAACAACACACAGCCCCGCTGATGCGTCTCTGGAATGAGCTGGCCTGGTTGCCGGGGGAAACCCTGGGCCGCTTATAACCCCCCGGGGTCGTTTATTATTAACCCCCAGGTGGGGGTGTATTAACCACAACCGGGCCGCGTGATGGAGGGGGGGGTCGTCTCTGAGAAGCCGAGTTAAAGCAGGAACACAGAGTGATGCGCCACGGAGAGCTGTCTTTACATTTAGGGGATTTTGCTGACACTTTCATCCGAAGCAACTTACAGCCATTCATTCACACATGCACACACCGAAGGCGGAGTCGACCACGGGGGGCGACAGCCAGCTCGTCGGGAGCAGTTAGGGTGAGGTGCCCTTGCTCAGAGACACCTCGACACTCGGCTAGGAGGAGCATGGGTTCGAACTAGCAACCTTCCGGTTACAAGTCAAACCACTGTACCTCCTGAGCTGCTGTTGAACCTGGCTGGAGGTGTACAGGGTGCACCGTAAGGACATGAATCATGACTGACAGGACGGAGGGGAGCATCGCCAAGTCCCGGCATGTTGTCAGCGTCCTTTTGTTATTTGCTTTCGTAAAGGGCTGAAGCGTCCTTTTGTGATATTGCTTTTAAAAACCGATCCAGCTGCATGTCAATCGTCTGACTAAGCTAAGCCTTTAACTCATTAAGATGTCATTGGCTGTTTTGTAGTGGAGTTACTGGTATGTGATTAGTCAAGGAACGATTAGCCCTCTGTGTAAAGCGGCTGATGGCAATGTGTAAATAAGGGCTGGGTGCGGGCCCTTGAGGTAAAACTATTGAGAGAGAGAGCGAGAGCGAGAGCGAGAGATAGAGAGCGAGAGAGAGAGAGAGAGAGGAATGCCTAATATTAAGCCTTTGGTGTCTTTGCAGAGAGAGCCTGTCAACGTTGTGTTAGGCCTTTCTCTCGGTGCGCAGTATGATGTCTCTTTAAATGTACCTTTGACAGACAGACAGACAGACAGACAGACAGACAGACAGACAGACAGACAGACAGACAGACAGACAGGCAGGAAGCCAGGCAGAGAGACAGACTGGTGGACGCGGCTGACGGGGTGTAGGAAGAGGGCTGGGCCTGACTTATTCTTAGAGCATCCCTGGAAATCCAAGTAGTAATATTGAGTTTCTCTAACCTACATGGTATTGATCTTTTTCCCCTCCGATGGTCGCGTTACCTGGTGAAGGGCTCGGGCGAACACAGTGTGGTCTTTGTTTATCAGGGTGTCCTCTCTCTCTCTCTCTCTCTCTCTCTCTCTCTCTCTCTCTCTCTTCCACACAAACTCTGCCACTGTCTGCCGTGGACAGTAACCCAACCCCTCAGAGTCAAAGGCTCGCTGTGACCTCCCCCACACACACACACACCCACCTCCCCCACCCACACACCCACCCGTTTTCAATACACCCGTCATCACCATGGTTACACGCAATCAATCCCACCCAATCCGGAAGCAGCCAGCCCTCTGGGCCTGTGTTATTATTAGCGACGCGACTGCTTCTCGTGTTGCCAGCAGGCGTGTGA
Organism: Pollachius pollachius; assembly: GCF_949987615.1. Classification (NCBI taxonomy): domain Eukaryota; kingdom Metazoa; phylum Chordata; class Actinopteri; order Gadiformes; family Gadidae; genus Pollachius; species Pollachius pollachius. The sequence continues at coordinate 5,847,190 of NC_136935.1, forward strand.
GTAGCCCGCAGCACAGAGCTGTTATTAGTCATGTTTTATAAATACGTGCCTTTTATAACACCGCAAACACACACAAGTATGAATGCATGAATGGCAAGACGTTGGCCTGGGCACAAGGCACACACAATGTTGCTTTTTTAGGGTCTCAATCGTCGTCTGAATGTGTGCAGCTCGCCTGGTGACTATTTACAGTAGGGAGGCTGCAGAGATGTCTAGGTGACTCCCGCGAACCGGGGGCGGAATTAACATTTTCACATGTTCAATATGCATAAATCCCTCCTCGCTTTGTTCTGCCAAGATCTAACCATCAATCTCGCCGCAGCTCTGTTACACTGTTGCTATAGCAACTGGGAGAGTGAGCTAGCTTTGATATGTGATTCCCCTTCCTCCTCCTAGGGAACAAAAAAACACACACAAAAAAAGAAAGAAAAGGAAACTGATTCAGTTCGCAGATCGTTGTGTATCCTGTGTCTGAGATTATTTCTGTTTTCGGTTTCTTTTTTTGGGCACTTTAGGGCATCTTACTACCGGACTGGAGGAGATATTTCATTTCGTTTTGGAGTTTTTCTGTCTTTATGTGCTTGCTGATGGCGGCAACAGCGGCATAAAGCAACGGTTATATACGTGAGCTGGCAACCGCAGTGCATACACTCACACGCCCCGAAACAAACACGACCCAAACCAAAACCGGCTGAAACGCGACGCAGAAGACCACGTCCTTGGACCCCGCTCTCCATATTTACTAATAAAAGCGACCGCACGACCGCCCAGAACCGGTTCCCTCACCATCTCTGCAGCCGTGCCTCCTCTGACTCTAAACACAACCACAACAACAACAACAACAACAACGACGACAAAGACGACGAGCGCCTACGCGGAGGATGCGTCTTTGAAATGCTAACTCGCTGGAAACGCTTTGTCCTCCAGATGAAAGACGAGGACGGGGGTTGGGACACGCCCTCTGCCGGGCCAAGCCTGTCCGCCGCCGCCGCCTCCGTCGTTAGCGGCGGGCTTTGTGTGCGTGAAGGAGGCTTCAGCCGTACCTCGTCAACGAGGACGCAGGCCCTGAATGGCGGCGTGCTGGCCGTCTGGGCACGCCTCCTCCTCCTCGTGCATAAATTGCCATTTGTTTCCCGCATTAAGGGTCGTTCGGCGGTAATTGTTTGTTTTTTAAGTCGTCTTGATGGAATAACAACCTTGTGGCACTGCCACGTTGTGTCGCTACCACATGTTGCCATGGTTCACGGGGTCCTTTAATTGGATTCTGCCGTTTCCCGGGAAACGGGCTAACCTACAGTACCACGCAGCCACCTTAATTTGCCGGTGTGTTTGTGTGTGAGTGTTTGTGTTTGTGCATGTGTGTACGTGTGTGCACGTGTGTGTATGCGCATGTGTGTCTAATGATGTGACCACGTAAAAAGGGAGGAATATTCAAGGTCTGACTCAAGGAAGGCTGTTAGGGACGGGCAAACTGCTCTGCGAGTCGCCGGGTTGATGGAAAAACCAAAAAGGTAAATCAGGGAGACAATGAGAAATAGAGAGGGATTGAATAATGCTGGTACATTTCCCCGTGAACCTACTACTTTTAATAATGTAGGTATATGGGAAATGCACTCCAGGCCCCTGGGAGTTCTGTCAGAGACTGAAGTGGAGGCAGCAGTCGGAGCCACTGCTGTGCAGCTGTGTATCTGCACAGAGAGAGATTGAGAGAGAGAGGGAGAGGGAGAGGGAGAGAGAGAGAGAGAGAGGGAGAGAGAGAGAGAGAGAGAGAGAGAGGGAGAGAGAGGGAGAGAGGATGTGCGAGGACGTGAAGTGATAGGTGAATCACAGGGAGAATAACACGAGAGCTGTTAGATTTTAATGCCACTGGTGCTGGAGGTAAAAGTGAACTTGGTGCGTGGGGGTGTCGGAGGCGGGGATGCTGACGACAACGACTGCAAGCACTGGGGTAGTGCACGTCGGTGTGCGTGTGCGTGCGCCGCGTGTTTGTGTGTGCGTGCTTCCGAGCGTGCGTGCGCAATCATCATGGCCGACTGCCTCGCCCTCGCCTCAGCCCCAGGGAGGCGGGAGCTCTCTCCCAGCTCGCTACATAAATAACGGCGGCGGCGGCAGTGACAACGGGGGGGCCGGGGTCGACGACAGCGACGGCAGAGACAGCGACGGCGGCGACGGCAAAACGTCCTTGAGTTCGTCACTCTGGCGGGGGGTGGGAGGGGCGGTGCCGAGCCCCTCTCTCTCTATCTGCCGCGTGCAGACTCCCGGTCCGATGGCGGGGTGACTAATCGCTCCGGAGGAGAGGAGAGACCCACACGGACCGGCGATACGGCACTATAAAGCTGTCGCCTCTGTGCCCGCTTCCCATGCTGAGGGGAGTCGGGGTTGGTCAGTGGTGGGGGGGGGGGGGGGGGGGGGCGAGACAGACACTCGGAAGCACCAGAGTGAAAGGAGGGAGAAAAAAGAGAAAGAGGATGAGAAAGAGAGGTCTGTCCAGGGGAAGATGAGGGGATGAATACGAGGGGAAAGGAGAGCGAGTGGCAGGGGAGGTGCCACCGGCATATTAACACCCACCTGGGTGGAAGAGGAGATATCTGTCCGTCTCACTCCTGCACCTCCTCCTCCTCCTCCTCCTCCATTCCTTTCTCCATCGTGCCTCTCCTATTGCACCGTTTTCTCCAGGCACTTTGTTACCCTTCCCAGTCCCTGTGTGTGTGTGTGTGTGTGTGTGTGTGTGTGTGTGTGTGTGTGTGTGTGTGTGTGTGTGTGTGTGTGTGTGTGTGTGTGTGTGTGTGTGTGTGCATGTGTGTGTAGGTGGTTCAGCTGAAGACGAGCAAGATGGCGAAAAGGGAGAGAGAGAGAGAGAGCGCGAGAGAGAGGAGACAGTTATTCTCAGGGAAAAGCTGTCAGGTGTTGCAAGAGCAGGGTGCGTTTGAATCATGACGAATGCCATGCAATATTAAAACCGTTTCCAATGGTTTCGGTTTACTCCTGTGTGTGAATGTCTCACGGTGTGTGTGTGTGTGTGTGCGTGTGTGCATGCATATATATATATATATATAAATACATCTCAACGCCAAGCACAGCTGGTGTTTGGCGAGATGAAGAGAAGCCTGTCTCTCTTTCATCTGACACGGGAGATGACTGGAATATTAAGGGGTCTGCACGGAGCCCCATCGCCACGGCGATAACCACTCCCGCCTCTAAAGGGCGGGCGAAAACAAAGAGTTCGGAACAATGAATGGACACAAAAGCAGAACTTGATACGGCCGCCCACGCAACTGAATGCATTTACTTCCCCACCAGTATGTACTTTGTTTACACCCTGTATTCAACACCAGGATTTTTGAAAGAAACTAAGATGACAAAATCAATGCTGGCAATCTCCTCGCCCGTTCCAGAATGCACGCCCGCTAAATACCACGAAAATAAAGAAGGCGAGCACAAAAATGGATCCCTTCAAAAGTGACAACAGAAATCATTTCACCTCAAAGGCTTGTTTCATCACCTTTGCAGCCGTCATCATCATCTCCATCACGTCCGTCGGCACGTCTCCCCCTATCATCTGGGAAGCGCCGGTGATGAGAGCTCCCTCTCCATCACCACCTCTCCCCCCTCCCTTTCCTCTCTCCCCCCCGTACCTCAGCACCACCCAACCTCAGCACCACGCCCTCCTAGTGCACCTCCACCCACCCAGACTGCGGTGACCTGCAGTAGTGTGTGTGTGTGTGCGTGCACGCTTGCGTACGTGCGTGGCTTTGCGGGTGCGTGCATGCATGTCCGTTGGCGTGAGTGTGTACAGGCATGTGTGTGTTTCTGCATGTTTTACGTGCGTGGCTTTGCATTCCAGTGTGCATGCGTGTGCCTCTGTGCGTGCATGTGCATGTGTTTCTGCATGCGTGCATGGCTTTGCATGCGCTTGTGAGTGCATTTATGTGTGTTTGTATTTCAATAAAAGGGGGGATGACAGAGAGGGACCTTCACAGCAGAACAGACATGTGGGGAGGCGGGAGAGGACGGCTACGGGCGGGGCAATAAAACACAGGACGCGGGGTTGCTGCGTTTTAAACTCCACTTAAAACGGCAAAGTCGCCACGAGGTTGTCTCCCTGGAGCGCCGACCAGCGACCGGGGTATTGATTCCTCGGTCTCCCCTCGACTATCTCCAAGACAAAGTCGGCTAGCTGTATACCGGGACGATGTCCCATAAGCTACCGCTAAGCTAACTGCAGGTTCCGGGGTTGAGGGTGACTCATTAAAAACATATGACATCATCGGTTTACCATTCCAACAAACTCATCGAGGTTCCGGGGTGTTCCGAGTGCCAAGGAACTTCCAGAGGCCTCGCTGTTTGTTTACACGACGGTGACACGTCATCACCGCGGTATTCGTCAAGCTCCCGCATCAAAACAACTCGTGAAGAAATACACACACACACACACACCCCCTTAGTTTGACAAGACTTACCTCCTACACACTCTAAAGCGACTTACAATAAGTACGTAAGAACAGGGTATATCCCGGTAGGTACTCTAAGGATGTTATGAACAGTAAGGATGTTATGAACTATGACTCAGCTATGGACTTAAGGGCGTTCTTTGCCTTTAAGGCCCTGGTTGTGGTGGCACAGTGATCCTTTCGGAAGATTACATGTTGAAAATATGCAACCGAACCGCATCTCGGTATTTAGGCGCCAGGGAGTGGAGGCAGTGGAGTGAGAGTGTACAGCCGGAGAGAGGGGAGCAATAGCTGTCAGAGCGGTCGGCCGATGCAGAGGTCTTACCCTGGACCGAAGCCAATGTCATTTGGCCGCACTAAACCTTGTAAGATAAGACGGCCAGCATCAGACTCTGAGCTGCTCAAAATGAATGGAATGTCACTTCTGCTTAAAACCAATACCTTGTCCTCTAAACGTGTGTGTGCACACATACGTGTGTATGTGCGTGTGTGCGTATGTGTACATACGTGTGTGGGTGTGCGTGTTGAGGGTAAGTAGATTCTAAACTGAAAGGACATATCCCATCCTGTATTAAGGGTTCCCCTGTCCCAGCCCCGCCCGGGCGTTGGGTAATAAGATTTCCCGGTGAGCGCGGAGCCTCAGCCATTGGTTTACTGGCAGTTGCTCCTTAATCTGCTCTGAGTAATTGCTCTGGAGACAATGGTCGCGTCTCGCGGCATTGCGGCGTTATTGCGTTGCCTTCGCTTCGCCGTGAGCGGGACCAGGTGGTGTCCCGTCTCATCTCCGCTGCCAACGCCGTGTTCACGAGGACGCTGAGGGGTGAATGTGAACGAATGAATGAATGAATATCACCCATCGTTTTTTTCTGGGGCGACCAAAATACAAAATATAAAATATGTACAATATAAAATGGAGGAAAACGTTGTGTAAAGCAGTTCCCTGGTAACGGTTCCTCGCACAAGCACACATAAACGAGGGATGTCAAAATGGCGGCGGTGGAGCTTGTGGCTGCTCTCTGCCTCTCCGCCGTGGATCACCTAAAGGTGAATCAGGTGGAAAGGGTTGTTTATTTCACATGATGGCCCCCGGGGCTGTAGCCATGGCAACCTTCCACTGGTCTGGCACCGAGGGGCGGACAGGTGGGCGGAGCCTGCCCCTCTCGCTGGGAGGCGGCAGGCACACAGGTGCTCCCCCCCCCCCCCCCTCCCTCCCTCCCTCCCTCCCTCCCTCCTCCAGATAAAGAGCTGTTTGTTGTTTTCCCTCTTCTTTTTTTATCCCTCAGCACACATGTCAATCTCTCTGGCTCTTTTCATTCCCCCGTCTCCCCTCTCTCCCCCCTCTCCCAGCTCCTCCTCTCTCTCTCTCTCTCCCCCTCCCTCCCCCCTCCTCCCCCATTGCTACCTTCTCTCCACTTGGCCTTTGATCAGGGATTGGATTTGCCAGGAGAGTGACAGAGGCAGGAAGTGCTCGAAGGCAGGGCAGAGGTCGGTGGGGGGAGAGGGAGGGGGGAGGAGGGGGGAGAGCTGTTGACTGCCTCCCCCCCTCCTCCCCCGTTCCCCTGCGTCATCCCGGTCCCGGAGCCAGAACATCCAGGCTCATATCTCATCAAGGTTTATATCTGTCACACCAGCCGAGTCACTGCAACCCCCACGTCCTACTTGATCGCTAAGTGTGTGTGTGTGTGTGTGTGTGTGTGTGTGTGTGTGTGTGTGTGTGTGTGTGTGTGTGTGTGTGTGTGTGTGTGTGTGTGTGTGTGTGTGTGTGTGTGTGTGTGGGGCGGGAGGGAGGGAGGGAGAGAGAGAGAGAGAGAGAGAGGGAGGAGGGACTGATTGAAGTCCTGCCTGGAAACAGCGGGGCCGCGGCGGCATCACGTTGTACCCACCCATCTGGAAGGTGACCTTCTCCTGTTCCCCGGGCTACCTCCCAAACCTCACCTCTTTCTATCCCCACCAATGGGAGGGCTGCGTTTCTTTACTCCTCAATAACCTCTTGTTCGGCGCTCGGTTCTAAGCGGGCGTACTAGGCTGCCAGCAACAGGTTGTCACCCAAAAGAGAGCAAAGCGTTGCAGCTAACGACTGTAGCCAGACGTCAGCGATATAGATAGCTCTTCCCTTTAATAAGACACCGCCCACGCGCTCCCCGCCCCCACGCACACCCCAACATCTCCCACTGTGCAATGCCATCTCTTTGAAATATCAAAGGGTTGTGCTATTTGATGCCGGGCATATACCAGGCACTAACTGCAACTGGTTTGATTTCAAATGATTCCCCCCCCCAACCCCTTGGACGCATCGCTGAAGCGGGCGTCCAAATCCGATTGGCTTGATGGCGGATCAAAAAGGGTCCTTGCTCGACCTTGAAACTTAAGTGTTTCCAACGCGCTGTGTGTGTGCGCCGTGCCCGAACCGCAGGGTCTGGGAACAGTCCGTGATACGCCGCTACACTGCTGCTATCTGGTAACGATAAAGAGAGACAGACAGACGGACAGACAGACAGAGAGAGAGAGAGAGAGAGAGAGAGAGAGACCGGGAGACGGAGGGAGAAAGAGACAGACAGAGAAAGAGAGACGGACGGAGAAAGACAGACAGGCAGGGAGAAAGACACGGACACAGAAATTGACAAAGACACAGAGACAAACAGACAGACAGACAGAGAGGTGGAGATAGAGAGACAGAGAGACAGACAGACAGAGAGACTGTGGGAGGCCGAGACAGACAGAAAGAAAGAGAATGAGATACAGACAGACAAAGAGAGAGACAGAGTCAGATAGACAGTGAAAAACAGACAGACAGACATAGAGTACGGAGTGGCCACTGCTGAAGACATTATATGCTACAGGATGTGCTACAACGGGTCTACGGTGGCTGAACAGCCACAAGGACAAAAGGCACCACGAGGTCGACCTCGTGGGTCAGCCCAGTGTGGGCTTGTTTTTGCTTTCGTGTGCTCACCGGGGTTAGACCTTGTCCATGGTGCACCGTGTTTTCCCAGTCTTTGCCTCTGTGATACTGGAGGATAGGGCATGTGCTGCACTTTGACCAAGCTAGGATGGCCAACTCTTCCCCCCCCCACTGGCGGCTGTGCCAGCCCCCTCCCAGGGGGACAGGCTTGTCCTGCCCATTACATTACAACACGCAGCAACAACAACAATAGAAAGACCGGCTAGTGTGACTGACGTTGTGTACCGTGGCTCGAGGCCAGGGGGAAGGCGTTTTGTGTTCCCAGCGATTTCTAAGAAAACAGACAGGGAGGGTGAAGTGATATAACGGCGGTATGCTAGCTCGGAGGCAAGCGAACGGCTACGTAGACCGCAGAGAACCGTAGCCCTTAAAATGTGAACCCTAGATGATTCAACATGCATTAAATCAGTCCGCTCAACGATGAAGACTGATTTAATACATGTTGAATCGTCTAGGTTCACATTTTCTACCGGTTCCAAACCGCGAAACATGATCGACGCAACATGAACCGTCTCTCTCTCTTCCTGTCTCATTTTATATATTCTTTTTTTCTTAAGGCAGATGGGGGGTGGGGGGTAAAGTTCAGCGAATCTCCCTTCAAATCGGTCCAAAAGCCACTGGAATGGGTCCACAACAAGCATTCCTGCTCCGGCTCTGTAAAAATCGAAAACAGCTGTTCTGTGTTTCTAAAGGCTTATCTTCGCCATGTAAAGACAACTCTCCGGGCTTCCAGCGCAACACAATAGCACCGGCCGCGGCCGAAGGGGGGAGAGGAGAGGAACAGGGGAGGGAAAAAAGCCAAAAGGAAAACATATCCTCTTTTCAGAAACACACGTGACCACGGACCATTCATCCCTCCCCCCCCCGGCGCCCTTAAACTCAATCACCCCGCCGGACAAGCCAGGAAAAGGAAGTCATTTCATAACGTAACATTTCAGTGATATTCGCCACAGCGGCTGTGGCTGGGGCTGGTCAGGGTTATATTTTTGCACGGACACTGAGGGATCGAAAGTCTATTCAGGGCTTATGTTTTTTTTCCTAACCAGTAAACGGGCGCCGCAGTGAACTCTGTATTTTTGGCAAAGAAGCGCGGCTGGAAAACATCTCCTCGCTTGCCAGGAGCTGTTTATGACTGCGGAGCGCTTTTACCCAAAATGGCCATTCAGCTATCGCGGTCGTCCTCGCTCTCGCAACCCGGTTGCGTAGTAACCGCACAAGGACAAGCAGTGCGTGGAGAATAAACATGCGTGTGCAATAGATCTCGGGCTCTCCACATTGTGTGAATCATTTACAAATAGAAGAAAGTTGGGAAGGGAGGTGGGGGGGGAGAGGGAAAGAACCTGGAGGTGGAGCAGGATAAGGACTGTGTTCTGAGTAGTGTTAGTAGAACATTGACAGCGCGTGTGTGTGCGTGTGTGCATGTGTGTGTGTGTGTGCGCGTGCCGTTCCCTCCCCTCGTTGATGTCATACGATACGTGTCTGTACTATTCTTGAGTGCCTCACAGGCAGGATGTGGAGTGTGTTGTTGTTGTCGTTGCGGATGAAGCTGTGGAGGACAAACCCCAAACATGCAGAGAGAGAGAGAAAAATGAAAATGAGAGAGGGAAAAAAATAGGACACATGATTCAGAAACAAATCACGGCAAGCAAAGCAGCCACCGGGGCGGAGCCGCACACTCTCGACGGGGGGGGGGGGAGAGAGAGGGAGAGGGAGGGAGAGAGCAGAGGGGAGCGTGCCATGAATGGGTTAACGCCGAAGCTCTGAGCCTTCATTTCCTTTTCTGTTCCATCTGAACAAACAAGGCGGGTGACCCGACAGCACATAGGGCTGGGGGTGGAGGGGGGAGGGGGGAGGGGGGGGAGGAAGGGGGTGGAGGGGGGGGGCAGGGGCGTGACTGGAATACAACCAAAGAGAGGGAGAGAGAGAGACACGGAGGGTGGGGAGGGGAGAGGGAGGGAGAGAGAGAGAGAGACGGAGGGTGGGGAGGGGAGAGGGAGGGAGAGAGAGAGACGGAGGGAGGGGGGGAGGGAGGGTGAGAGAGAGAGAGACGGAGGGTGGGGAGGGGAGAGGGAGGGAGAGAGAGAGACGGAGGGAGGGGGGGAGGGAGAGAGAGAGAGAGACGGAGGGTGGGGAGGGGAGAGGGAGGGAGAGAGAGACGGAGGGAGGGGGGGAGGGAGAGAGAGAGACGGAGGGAGGGAGGGTGAGAGAGGGCTTGTGCGTACGTACCACGTGACGCTGTTAAACCTGCAGACTGCCATGCTGGGAAAGGCAGACACAGGCACCGCCTCCCGCCCTCCCTCCCCCCAACACTCCCCCATACGTCCACACACACATACACAGACACACACACACACACACACACACACACACCGTCACTGCTGCTTCACCACAACAACAGTTCTGGGAAATGGCCGCCGTCTGTACTGTAGGTACTATATCCCTGTGACGGCTCTGCCCTCCCCGTCCCTCCTGCCGGCGGCGGCGGTGACGGCGGCACTAACCCGTAACAGCGGGTTCAGGGTTAAAGTCCCCCCCCGCTCTCTTTCTCCTCCCATCTCCTGACATCATTTTTAAATGTGCTTCTTTTTTTTTTTCCATCAGGCGCACAGCCTGCTTTACCCCGCCTGAATAGATGCACCGCAGATCAGGGCGGAAAAACAAGGAGAACGAAGAGAGGTCGAGGGGAAGGGAGGAATGGATGACGGACAAAAGGAACAAATGCAAATGCGGGGGGGGGGGGGGGGGGAAGGAATGGAGCCGGAGTAGAGCTCAGAGGAGGGCTAGTTAAGGGGCCGGCAGGGAGAGAAGCCAGCTAAACAGAACAGAGGTTTACAGCAGCACCACTGGTTGGTTGGTTGGTCGGGAGCTGGTGGGCGGACGCTGGGGGGGAGGGGAGTCACAAAGCAATCTGGACCAGAAGCACTCGAGACATGAGTCATGGCGAGCAATATCCCAGGAGGCTTGTTCGCTCAGTCTATAAATGGAAATAGCAGCAAAACACTGGCTTCCCTCGGCCACCCGGCTCCAGGGTTATGCCTTATTACTTACAACTTGACGGCTTATAAGACAGGGGGCTGTTTTGTTTGACGCCGGCTCAAATCTCCAGACGCCATTTCTCTCTCCCTCCCTCGCTTTTGTCTTGTTGTTTGTGAAACGCAAGGCTAAAAATAAATATAAATATATATAGTCAACGTAAGCTTCTTTTTGGAGGGGAAATCGCTGCGGAATGGGAAAATTCTGAAGCACCGTACTTAAAACAATCTTCTGAAGTATTTTAAAAAGAGGAAAAAGACTTTGGACTTTAGATTTAAGCCTGTTTGCTTATCTTCTTTCTTTCCCAGCAGTCGCTTTCCCCCCACAATCCAATTTTATTTAAACGTATATACGGTGAAGTCAGCTGAAAAGTGACAGTTGGTGACTCGGTTCCAGTGCAGTGAAGGCTATACGACTGGCCTAGATCAACTCTTTTCACACATGCCCTGCAAATCCAGCATATTCATTTAAAGGGGGGGGGGGGTATGGAAAAAAAGGAAACCCACATCTCTCCGAACAGACATTTAACTAGGCCACCGAAAGGACACTGAAGCCAGCCACCAGCCCTGCCACAGAGCGACACGTTGCGTAGTGGAAAGGACAACACACATGGGGAGATTAGATTTAAGGTCTGGTTCTCCGTCTAATGTAACCGGGGGCCGTGGGTGGATGGCTCCGCGTGGCATGCCAAGGTTCTAAGCAGAGCTGGAAGTGTTGGCTTCGTGTTCGTTGTATGCCAGGCTAACACCAACAAACACAATACTACACAATACGATACTATATTACAATACACAACAAATGTGTTTTGTGTGCCTGCCGACGGAGTGGCTCCCAGTCTCCCATTGGTCCTCTCCGGTCTCCCATTGGTCCTCTCCGGTCTCCCTGGACCCGGTCAGTTCGGAGCCGTTTCCCACGGCGACGGCAGTACCGCCAGCCCCAAGGCGCTCTCACAAGGCTCCTGAGGCCTCGCGCCACAGCACCCTCCTCTCCCAGTACGACCTGTTTCACCTGCTGCCATGGCGACAAGGGCAACACACATCGGCCACCCAGCCTCCCCCCAAGCCCCCTCACCCCTCCGCCCCTCCACAAAGCCCCGCAGAAACCGCAGATGCGTCGCAGAGCAGGACCTCAGACGGAGCTCCGACACCCCCGCCCAGCGCCGTCCAGGCCGGCCCACCGCACCAAAGAAGGGAAGAGGGGACGTCTACAGCAGGAGCGGCAAGTCCTTTGTTTAGCCGCCTCCGTCGTCACTAGGACCCCTCCCTCCCAGGCCGGGTTGAGTTCCGCTCCGCTCTCTCTCCTCCCAGCTCTCCTTCTGTTGTCGGCGGCGTACACTAGCCTTCCTTTCATCTCCCCCCCCCCACCCCACCCCAGGGCTGGGAGTGCAGGGCTGAATTGCTTTTTCTATTTTTCTTCTTCTTTTCTCGGAGTACTTGTGAAACGCCTCTGGCTGGGGTCTTCGTGGGGGGGGGGGGGGGGGGGGGTTGTGAACTTCTCAGGTGGAACGGAAATGAAAAGAAGGGCGGTCAAGGCGAGGGGCCCCCCCCCCCCCTCCTCCTGTGAACACCCCACCTGTGTTGTACGCCGTGGCGGCCATCTTGGCGGTGGTATTCATCCTCTATCTGGAGCTGGTGTTCAAGTTTCCATGGTGACACCTATCATGGGGACGAGGACATTATCCATTCATCAGCAAAAACACTGATGAATGGATTGTGTTGCTCATACTCTGTGTGTGTGTGTGTGTGTGTGTGTGCGTGCATCATTCAAGAGGGGTCCTCATGTGAATGTCATGTATTATCCTGTATTTCCTCCATTTCATTTCTAAATAAAGTTTATTGAGAAATATTGCGAGAAAGCACATGACTCACTTATTGTAAAACTTATTTGGACTAAGAAGACGCGTTCTTTGTCCTCGCTTTACTCATGGTAATTCTCATTTCCTGAGGTATTCTGTTTTAAATACCTCAAATCCTGGCTGCATCAGTCTGTTGGCTACAGTATGCAGGGCCGAGAGGAGAACATTGCTGATGTAAATTCACTTCAGAGCCTCATGCCTGGAGGTCTTGATTTGTTGTTCCTCCGTTTCGATGAGCACAGCCTATTTCAACCGCCCTGGGGGGGGGGGAGAGAGAGAACACAGCGCTCTCCCCTCAAACCCCAGCCTCGTCGCAAGGCGTTTGAAGAGCCCACCAACGCACAAGACGACACAAAGAGAGTGTGATTCCCAGCAACTAGGAGGCATCTGTCAACGTCTGGATACCGGATCGTCAACCCTTCATAATTGGCTCGGTCGGCTGAACGTGACCACAGCCTCCGAGCAAAACAAACACTCCCAGGTCGCAGTGTTCATTTGCATGAGCTGGTTTTTCCTTTGTTTTGTTTTTAACCAACGAGCACGGCGTCGGCGGCAGAATGACATCAGCCTGGCGTTGTGAGAGTGTGTCTGTCAGCGCTGTGTCGTCGACGACGCCGCCGCCGTATGCTTGTTTGTTTTTGCCAGCAAGCGTTCAGGAAAGAGGAACCGCAAACGAAAGAGTTAAAAGGTGTCGGCGTAGGGCCCTGAAGGAAGGCGGTGGCTAGGGAAACATGAGTCTCATATCTCACGCTTGCGTAGGCGGTCCCAGGCCCCAGCTGGTGTGAAAACCTCCTTCGTCTGATTCATCTTGACATCCTTCTGCAAGGTTAAAGATGGCGGGAACGCTAGGGGGGAGAGAGAGGCGGGGTGGGGGTTGTGTCTGGAGAGGTAACAACTGTAAAACCCACCTACAACATCCATATTGTCTCCCCTCAATCTTAGCCGCGGGAAGATGGGAGGAAGTGTTCCTGTTTCATTATCACCGCGGGGGGGCTGCGGTTGTCATGGCGTTGGATTGAGGAAGACTCCCACCGAGGTACCCGCCGACACGAGGCAGGACAAAGACAAAATGGGCAGGCCTTGTGCGCCCCTGCAGCCGTCCCTCCTCTCTGACAGGTCCTGCCGTCAAACAGACAGCGGGGTTTGGGGGGGGTTTTTGCGCGCCCTCGTACACATCAATTACCCCACGTCGGAGGCGGTGTCGTTCCTCAAGGTGCGCGAAAATTAGGTTTCAATGTCAACGGAGAGAGATGTTCCCGTCCCAAAATAACAGCACGCTCACCTTCACGCCCGCGAGTTCCCTGCAGGCAGCGGGTGTTGCCTGAGCCTCCGACTCCTCCCCCCAACCCCCACTTTCCCCGCCCCCCCTAAAGAATATTCAAATCTCGGCTTACACAAGCCACGTATTCGACTTGCATCAGCAAATGGGTTCCTATCCGTAGGATAGTTGAGTTGTCAGCGAATATCTCAAGTTCGTGTTTATGTGGAAAGAGGGAGAAGTGAAACCTCTTTGTTGGACGAACACATGGAGGGGCCTGGATTCCTGAAAGCAAAGATGGCGTCATCCCTGGCCGTGTGTGTGTGTGTGTGTGTGTGTGTGTGTGTGTGTGTGTGTGTGTGTGTGTGTGTACGCGCACGGCCTGGCTGAACTTCCTGTTTCAGTCCTCTGCAGATATAGGGTTTCTCAGGCCCAGCCACACAGGAAGTGAGTCAAAGCTTATTCACCCATCGTCTGCTGCAGACTGCACACTCCTGTAGTCTGCAGGAGAGGGGGGGGGGGGTTGAATTAGCTCCTGAAACTTTAATCTCCTACAGCTCAATTATTTAATATCCGAGCCACCCACTTCAAAAGGACTACCCCTCCCCCCTCCTGCTGCTCCTTCCTGGGCCAAGGTGATGCAGTCTCTCAGTCCCTGTCCCCTAAAGGGCCCGATTCATTTCCCTCCCCAGCGGTCGGCTGGGCTCTCTGAAAGCCGACACACACCGCACCACTGATAAACCACGCTGCATTAACGGCCTGGGAAGTCCAAGGTTAGCGTAGAGCGGTGTTAACTCCGCACTGCTACTGTGCGTTCGGCGATCCGCAGTGTCGGACGCGAGTCACGTTTTTTTTTCGTGATTGCATTTTTTTTTTCTTTTTCACGGACCGCATTTGCACACGGGGACCATTTCGCACGACGAAATTGCACAAAGAGGAAGCAATTATTTCATGCTTAAGTGAGAGTGCTAGGATTTATCCCCGGGAAAGAGACCGGTGGTTCCTCAGAAGTTAACTCAATTGCATCTTATATAACCTAGGTATGAAACCGAGACGCTATTCCTCAGCTTCTCACATAGCCACCGGTGGTGATTTGCATGCACAAATCTCTCGCCCAGACTTCAAACCTTTATTTCCCCCATGTCCAGCCCTCCCTTCATGACAGCCTTCCTCCCCCCGATTGCAAAGGAGGTAAAAAAATAAAAACATGGCCGCCGCCGCTGCCATCTCCACATCATCTCTGGCACCAGCGAGGTGGAACAGATGGCTTTACAGGCAGACTATATTAAACGCACCTAATGAGCCAGGGCATGCATGATCTCACACTAGCCTACCTCCATTCTCCATCCCCCACCATATTCCTCCATGTGTCTTGTATGTGTGTACATAAGAGAGACGTCATGCCCGTGTGTAGCTAGGTATGCGCGGGTGGGTCGGTGGTTTGAGTGAGTGTGTTTGCGTACGCTCGTCAGTGTGGTTGAAAATGCATGTGAGCCAGTGTGTGTGTTTGTGTGTGTGTGTGTCGGTACATGTGAGTCAGCACGTGTGTGTGCATGTGCGTGTGTGTGTAAATGCATGTGAGTCAGTGTGTGTGTGTGTGTGTGAATGTGTGTGTGTGTGTGTAAATGCATGTGAGTCAGCGTGTGTGTGTGCATATGTATGTGTGTCAGTGTTTGGGCATATGAATGTGTATGCGTGTGTGTGTGTGTACAATTGCATGTGTTTCAGTGTCAGTGTCAGTGTGTGTGTGTGTGTGTGTAGGTCTGGGGTGTGTCTGCCGCAGATGTCCATGCGGGCAAGGATGCAGGAAACTCTGCATGTCTTTTAAAAGCCCCCCCCTTCCTCCTCACGAGTGCAGCGGCTCTATCAGGGGAACAATGGGTATTCTGAGAGCCTAGCGATGTGGCAAAGGTTCACAGTGACACGGTTTCCAGAAGTAGGCCGCCCGCGCGCAGAAGGGAAGTAGAGTGCTGTGCCCATTCTTCTCCCCCCCCCCCCCCCCCTGGGTCAATGTGCAGACAGGAAAGGCCACAGACACACATATTACCTGACATACTCTCAACCAAAGTAGGTTAAGGGCACTCTCTTGCCCGCAAACTCAGAGGAATAACAACCAGGTGAGCCGGTTGCCATAGTCTATTCCTGGAGCGTGCAAAAAAACAATTTGGTGCATCGACACACTTACACTGGGAGGCTCCAGGATGTCACGTTGTCCTCCATCACTCCTCCGCCACCTCCTCTAATTACATTAGCGGCCCAGTGAAGGGGAAGGAATGTGAGGCCTTTGCAGCAGTGTGTGTTTAAGTTCTGCGGATCCACGAGCACCTCCCCCTTGGTCTGCTACACACACACACACACACACACACACACACACACACACACACACACACACACACCTCTCTTCCTAAACAGAAAACAGACTTGTCGTAAACTCCGGTCGCTGACCTTTAGTCACCCGGCACGCAGGGAGCGAATGCAACCGTCTGGGTGATATCATCAGAACACAAGCCCCGCGCTATACCAGCCCACACTCCTCTGACACGGATTCCCGAGGAACACCCGCAGGGGAAGGGAATGGGAATGGGAGTGGGGAGGCGAGCCACGAGCACACACTGATCACAACAGTCACTGCTGAGTGCTGCAAATGTTGAATCTGGCAGGCTTCATGGCAGCTGGATCGAAGCCGCCTCCATCCCACCGCCCGCATTCTCTCCTCGACTCCCTCCCTCCCTCCCTCCCTCCCTCCTCCGCACTCCCGTCTCTCCCCCACCCTCCACTGCGCAAGTCGACTTCCAGGAAACCAGCTGTTGGGGCTGGGGGAAGGGCGG